>NW_020173036.1:1445877-1488738 GCF_003031525.2 Neophocaena asiaeorientalis asiaeorientalis | reverse complement strand
CGCGGTGTGAGATGGGAAGTGTAGGAGAGGGTGATAGTCCAGAACAGGAACTTCCACCATTCCTGATTTCTACTTTTTCATTAGTAAATGTGATAAAATGCACCTACCCAATGTACCTGTTGAAAGTATTAAATGGCATGATGTGTGGAAAGCCAGTGCCTAGAGTGGGTACTCAATAAATGTTGAGCAATTATAGAGTTAAATGGTCATGAACTTTGAGCTTGACATAAATTAAACCCACGGATTTAAATTCTGGATCTGTCACTTACTAGCTATATGAGTTTGGGTAAATTACTCCAAATCTCGATGCTTTTATCTATGCATTGGGTGTAAAGATATGTTCTCTACAAAGCCGTACTGAGGACTGAAGTTAGTACTGTGTAAAAAGCAGCTACAGACAGAGCATTGTAAGTTCCCAGACCATGCGAGCACCTTTGCTTCTGCTTTTTCCACTTCTTCAAGGACACAGACAGAGCCTTCTGGGCAGAGTGGATTTCCAGCCTTCTTAGTCTTACTCTAACAGGAATTAAAATCACACTTGCAATTTCTCTGAGTGATTGATAGGCGTTACATGATGATTTTATCACTTGGTAGAGGGTGACAGTCACTCAATGATTAGCAGGATTCCCCCATTAAAACCCACCACCCAAGACACACTCTAATTACCCACAAATTCCTGTTAGGCTTTATAGTGTAATTGCTATTCATGGTCCAATTAAGGGGCAATTGCCAACCGAGAAAAAAAAAAGTGCTTTATTGCTTCAATTTTGAAATTCGTGTATCTTGGAGCCTTAATCTACTCTTGGTCTATAGGGTTCCACATAGAATGATGCCTGTGCTGCTGCAATGAGGTGTGTGGGACTCCCTCCCTGTGTCCAGCCTCCTGCAGGAGAGCTCTGTGGTCGACAGCAGAACTTCCACAGGCTCCGATGTTTTACATTTTAGAAGGCTGGGTGACAGATGGACAAGGGGCTTCCTTTTTCTTTCTTGCAAGAAAATCATCATGTCCTTTTAGAGTTTGAGCTACCAGCGTGGGTGGGGCTCTGCTGGGTTGGAGGCTGGCCCTTCCCCGAGGGAAGGCAGTCTGCCATTGCTTAGGAGAAAAGCAGACACCACCCAGGGGCTGAGAATTCAGGTGGGTCTGGGTTCAAATTCCTGTTTTACCATTTCCTAATAGTATGACCTTTGGCAAGATAGCTCTCAAAATCCCAGGGTCCTCATCTACTATGAATAGGGATGATAATAACACTCACTCTTTACCAAAATTATAAGACTTAGATGAGATAACACGTGGAAAACACCTGGCACATGATAGGCTCTCAGTAAATACTATCATCACCATCCCCACCACCACCACCAGTACTATTACTCCAACTTCTACACGATTGTCCTCTTCTGAACATATAGGTCAGGAAGGGACATACCTGCTGATAGTGGCAGTGGTACCTAGAAAAGCTTTACAAAGCTCTCCATGTTAAGATGAAGCAAAATTAAATAATGTTCTTCACTGAGTACACCTCAGGGCATTCAGTCCTCAAATTTATATTGTATATCTGAGAAAAAGGAATTTTGAGGCAGCACGGAGCATAGTAGTCAAGGAAAAGACTTTGAAGTCAGAGACATCTGGGTGTAAATACCTGGTTCTGTACTATTGGCACCTTGATTCTCAGTCCCTATAAAATGGGAATAAGAGTCTTCTTCGTAGATGTATGTGTGGTGATTAGATGAGATAATTTATGAAAAGTGCTTAATACAGTACATGTATTTAAGCATGCAATAGAAGTTAATTCATCATTATAATTCTTATTTTTATTTTTAAGAAGAGATGGGATCATACTATTTCATGGAAGCTGCCCAGAGCCTCTCTTCTGTAAAATTACTGAATCCTAAGAAGAGAACAAATATCTGTCCTGTAGGTTCCTCTCCGAAAACCTTGGTGCTATTATACAAAGTGAGGATAGATGGTGGGCAAGGAAAAACAAATTTCTCTGTATGATTCACACTTTTCCAGTGGCTGCATAAGGACCCTGAGGGGGAGGGGCTGTTAGTTTGGTACTAATATCAATCAAATCTTCATGAGGAAGATACTTTTCTGAGGAGAAGCAGAATGGAATTCCCAAGTAGACAGAGATTTGGGGGAAATTTGGACCATGCCCAAGTAGGGACAGAGTGAAAATTTTGGCCTAATGATCAAACATCCCCCGATCAACTAGGAACTGTCCCTTTGTCAGAAAGGACCCGGGCTTGCTGAACAGATTTTGTTCTAAGAGGCATCATGTTGGATGCCGTGTCCAACTTCCTGGAGTGGCCTTATCTTCCAGCTGCCATCTTTAGAACGAACCTGAGGAGTGTGGAACAAGCCCTGATCTCCAAACTCTGCCAAGTCTGCAGGGCCATGGCCAAGGGGCTTTAAGCCACCTGCAGGAGAATCCGCCGAGCTTCTGTCCACATGCCCAAAGGAATATGCTTTAGCATTCCTTCATCTTCCCGAAGACAAAACCCAGATCCATAGATCTTACAGTTGAGAAACAGGTGGTTAAGCTGCCTTTCCTCTGTTTTGCCAGAGAATTCATTTCATGCTGAACAGAATGGATCATTTTGCTGAGAGCTTGGCCTGATGGTTCCCAGGTTCCCATTGGTGAAGCATTACCCATTCACACTCTGGCCCATTTGTTTCCACTGCAAACTCCCCAGAGACTTATGGATATGACACTCATAGATTTTTCCATTTACGTTGCTTCCTCATGCATAACAATGATCCACCAGCTTTCATTTCCGTTAATGATGCTCTGAATGGGGAAAATGTTCCCTTGTCATGTCACATGTCTGATGCTACCTGATTTCAGAAGTTGAAACACGACGCTGACATAAAAAGGGTCACCCTCCACCATTTTGCAGCTTGGTAGCAAGTCCCCATCCAAAACGGGGGGTGTCAGAGAAAGGCAGGCTGGGGTAAGGTAAAGAGTGAGACCTTTGGAGTCAAATAGGTAAGAATTTGATTTATAGCTCTGCCACTTTCTTGATGTCTGGCCTTGGGAAAGTCATTTAACTGCTTTAAGCCTCAGCTTCCTTGGCAGTTAATGGAACTAGTGCTTACAGATACTTGAAGATCACAGTAAGGCTTGTAATATTATTGTCACTCTCGGTAATAACATGAGATCCCTGGGAATTATGAGTCAGATGCTCTATTCCACCCTGGCTTCTCCAGAGCTGAACACATATCTGTAAATGCAAACATCTCCAAATTATAAAGGACACTTAAAATAATCTACTGAATTTATTTGTTTACATCTTTCTCTTTCCTCTAGATTGTGGTTTTCTTACAGGCAGGAGCTATGTCTTATTTTCATTTGTATCCCCACTAATCACTAATCAGTAAACATTTATTGAACTAATGGAAATGCCAGCTGTGTACTGAAGCTCAAACAGGGACGGTGGTCCCTATCGCAGTAAACAGTGCAGCCTTGAATGGATGCTGTCTTACGCTGGAAAGGCGGTAATCTCTGGGGAGAAGATGATAACCTATTCCAACGTAGGCCCTGGGAGAAGGGGCAAAGCAGCTCTGAGAAGGGGGGACCCAATCCAGGGTCTGTTCCTATGGAGATCCAGGACCTCCTCTAGGGTTCAAGATTTCAGTCTGAGAGAAGGTGAGAGCAGAGCTCCTAGGAGCTGAGCTGGGATAGACAAGATTGCTCATCACTTGGGGAAGGGAAGGAGAGAGAACGGTCTGTACCAATTCACATTCCCACCAGCAGTGAAGGAGTGTTCCCTTTTCTCCACACCCTCTCCAGCATTTATTGTTTTTAGATTTTTTGATGATGGCCATTCTGACTGGTGTGAGATGATATCTCATTGTAGTTTTGATTTGCATTTCTCTAATGATTAATGATGTTGAGCATTCTTTCATGTGTTTGTTGGCAGTCTGTATATCTTCTTTGGAGAAATGTCTACTTAGGTCTTCTGCCCATTTTTGGATTGGGTTGTTTGTTTTTTTGTTATTGAGCTGCATGAGCTGCTTGTAAATTTTGGAGATTAATCCTTTGTCAGTTGCTTCATTTGCAAATATTTTCTCCCATTCTGAGGGTTGTCTTTTGGTCTTGTTTATGGTTTCCTTTGCTGTGCAAAAGCTTTGAAGTTTCATTAGTTCAAGGTTTCAGTCTGAGAGAAGGTGAGAGCAGAGCTCCTAGGAGCTGAGCTGGGATAGACAAGATTGCTCATCACTTGGGGAAGGGAAGGAGAGAGAACGGATGAGACCCACGACTGTGGATGCAATCTGAGATTGAGCTATTTTGCTGTGGCCCTTGTAGGAGTCTTTTTTTTTGTTTTTTTTGTTTTTAACATCTTTATTGGGGTATAATTGCTTTACAATGTTGTGCTAGTTTCTACTTTATAAAAAAGTGAATCAGTTATACATATACATATGTTCCGATATCTATAGCTCCTAGGAGCTGAGCTGGGATAGACAAGATTGCTCATCACTTGGGGAAGGGAAGGAGAGAGAACGGATGAGACCCACGACTGTGGATGCAATCTGAGATTGAGCTATTTTGCTGTGGCCCTTGTAGGAGTCTTGCTATAAAATCCTTCACAGCAAATGCGTCTACTAATGTTTGCAGATTCTTTTGGAACCTCAGGGGCCTCACAGTTCAAGTAGCCACTGTGCTCTGAGCAAGTCCTCAAGTTGCTTGGCTGGAGCGAGAGGACAGGAGGCGCCGCTGGGCCACAGTGCACACACGTGTACACACACAAGGATGGGAAAGCCACGTGTTCACCTGTGCATCACATTCCAAGGGACAGAATCAAGTGTGTGTGTGACCACAGGCTTCCCACAATTCTCCCCCATAGCACCCACGCAGAGAAGCTCCCATGGATGCCCCCATCACTAAACTGCTGGGCTCCAAATGCATCAGGGTACATGCCTCGGGGATTACTTCCTAATGTCACAGTAGGAGATGGAAAGACCTGAGGGACAGGAGGAGGAAGGGAAATAGAAGTGGGCGGGAAGAGAAAAGAGAGGAAAGTAAAGAGGGAAGGGATCAGCTATGAGTAAAATGACTTCCGCGGTGTGTCACGCCCAGCCTTGCCCTAAATAGGTTTCCATTTCCAAAGCCCAATGAAGAGGAATTTATCTTAAGTTCTCGTTAATGCTTTGCACAGGGAGCCCCTGCTGGGAGTGCCTGTTTGCATCCAGAGCCAGCTGCCGCGCAGCTTAATCATGGGAGGATGCTTGGTAATCATGTCATTGCCGTCTTAACCCCCATTAGAGTTGATGGGGATTATTTCTTTGCAGGCACTGAATCATCCGAGGCTGCCGCCTTTCCTCTGATGATGTACACAGCTTTGCCTAGCAAATCATTTTAAATGACAGATACATTAAGGGCATTGTTGGGAAAGGTGGGCCCCTGGGGAGTTAGCTCAGGCCATGTCCAGAGGCCCTGGCAGGTAGGACCCGGGGCCTGCCATCGCCTCCTTTGTTGCTGCCTCTGGAGCAGCCAGACACTGTCATCCAGTTATTGGGTCACATTCTATACAAGGAAATGAAGGGTAATAAAAATAGCACCTCACATTTGACACAATGTTTTACAATTGCCAAAGTGCTTTTCATACCTGCCATCTGACTCAGTCCTCACAATACTCTTCTCTGGGAAGCAGAAAAATATCCTGTTTGACAGAAAGAAGGCCCACACGGCAGAGTCACCTGCTTGACATCCCGCAGCAGGTTCCCCAAAGCCCTGCCTCCTCATAGTTTGAAGGGAGGTTGGGGAGAGGCGCGTCCTGTTCCTGTGGCAGGCTCCCTCCATGGCCCGAGCCCCTTTGCCATCCGGAACAATCCACGGCTGTTCATCGCCCCTCCAAAATACCTCTGTCACCACCTGCCCCACCAGTCCCTCCCGTTGTAGACTGCTAGCGTCTCCCCCTCGCCCACAACCTTTGGCCTCCACCCACTCCCCACGCCGCACACAGGAGAAAACGAGACGACTGGTGCTTTTCCTAAAACACAAATATGAACACGTCACATTGCTACCCAGATTTCTCCCCTGGCTCCCAAGGACAACGTCCAGGGTTTGGCTAGCTCCGCAGATCTGTTACTGGATCTCAGGTGTTGTCCTTCATGCCCCCTGAATGCTCTGTGCTTCAGTGCTGCTGCCCTATGACCTTTCTGAATGTACCTGGGAGGGCACGCTCCTCTGGGCCTCACTCATATGCTTGCATTCCTGGCATGATAGTCATTGTAATAACTGTAAGAATAACACCAACAGTAGTGTAATGAGGAGAAAGATGGTGATAATAATAAGCACATCTTATTGATAGTTGACCATCAGAGTTACTGAACTCACATATCTACTCAGTGTCTACCTTGTATGGAAAACACAGCCTTCTCTTCTTATCATCTAGACCTCAGTTCAAATGTTCTGCTCAGGGAGGCCTTTTCTGACAACCTTCTATAAAATCGTCTGTCCTCCTTCATCTCTCCCTGTCCTGGCTATCCTGTTTGTACTTTGTCACAGCTTATCTCATCTATGCGTCTACATGGTAGTGTCCTGTCCCCAATCCCAATGCCACTAGCAGTGTGAACTCCTTGGGAACAGGGACAGGCTGTCAGGCTTACTCTCTATGGCCCTGTGCCTAGAACATGCCCGTGGCCATGGTGATGAGTGCCTATGGACCACTTGGCTAACGAGGAACCTGAGGCTCAAAGAACCTGATTAATTCATCTGAGGTCAACTGGCTACCAAGGGCAGAGCCAAGAGCTGATGCAGGGTTTTCTGACCCTAAAATCAGCTTCCAGTTTCAAGGTCGAGTGGTTCAGAAACTTTCTCTAGTGTCCCAGGACTGCATGTCTCAGTACGCATGTGCACACAGGCTCAGCATCACCAGTAATTAATTACTCCTGTCTTGGCAGTACTCTGCCTCGTAACTGCCCATGCATGTATCTCTAGATAATAAGCCACTGACACTAGGGATTCTGTCTTGTTTATTGGGATATCTCTAGTTCTTGGCATCAGGACTGAGCGCCACTTTCCTGGGTACTTTTTTCTTAGTATTACTTTAGACTAGAGCTACTCAAAGGGTGGTCCCTGGACCAGCAGCACCAGCAACCTTGGAAACTTGTTAGAAGTGCCGATTCTCAGACCTCAACCAGACCCACTGAATCAGAAACTCTGGGGGTGGGGCCGGCCATCCAGGGTTTAAAAAGCCATCCAGGTGATTCTGACACATGCCAAACTTTGAGAATTGCTGCTTTAGACCAAGGACTGACGCCTCTAAGTACACTTAACACAACTCTGGCTGAATCCCAGATTCCCTCAGGCCATGGGATGCTGTGGTCTCAGAATGGAAGGCAGTATAAGGTGCAGTCACCCAGCCCCTGCAGGGAAAGTCAGCTCCTGCTTGCCCTGCCTCAGTGGGTGTAGACACACAGGCCCTTCCCTGGGCAGTGTCACACTGACCTTCCGTAAGAACCTCATGCCCAATGGCAGGATCGCGGAGCAAAGGAACTCTCCCTGCCCCCAACACTCCCTCCCACCATCCTCCACACCATCTGCGTCTAGGGCACATCATTCTGCTTCTCCAGAGTTCTGGACACCCGCCTGGACCATAGCGCCCCCTCGGTGGGATCTGTGAGACTTGACCTTGTACTCTGTAAGAAAGCAAAGCTGGCCCTCCTCTGTCAGATGCTGCCAAATGTTCCACTTGGCTTCATTCATTCCTCTGCTCCCTGCTAAGCTGGATTGATACCAACACCCAGCTTGCTGATGCCAGGGAACTACCACCCTGCTCCCACACAGTCCAAATTGGAATGCCGCAGAGAGAGGATGGGACTGGGCTAACGGCTTCCTTCATGGTCAAGCACTTCAACTAGTTATTTCCCAGAACTCTGTCACCATTGTGCAGGCCTGGGGGCCAGGTTTTCAGCGGGGGTGAGCGCTTCCCCTGTACCCTTAAGTGCTGCTACAGCCCCGCTCTCAGTGACAAGAAACTCTCTGCCTTCCAGAATGGTTCATTTCATCCTCAGACAGCTCAGGCTATTAGAATGTCCTCATGTGACCACAGTCTACTTCTCTATAACTTCTTCCCACAGCCTCCCTGCCCTGCATGCCACCTCCATGCCCTGCGCCGCTGCCAATCATTCACTGCTGGCTCCCAAGCTCCCACCATTGCTCTAGGGATGCTCAGAGCATTCTGTGCTTTGATCCTCACTGAATATATTTTATCTTTAATGAAATGGAGGCCTAGAGAATCTGCACTGGTCATACTGGGCTACAGAGTCAGGCTGCAGTATTTCGAGGCCCGGGCAGTAGATGACAGTGCTGTAAGAGATGGAACAGGTCTCTGAAAATGTGTCGGTGACTGCCTGCAGCTCCCCAGAAGCTTAGCTCTGAGCAAATGAATATTCCTGCTTCAGAATAGCTTCATTTTATTTTTAGAACATGCCCTGTGGAATTACAAGCATGGAGGGACACGGGAAAGCATGTGAACCTTCTCAAATCACTGCAGACACATTATGGGGGCATGAGCGAGAAAGCCTGTAAGGGGAGTAAAATGTCAAAGAGTGGGGAAATAAGGAGGGTGAAGCTATTTGCCACGTCCAAGGGGCCCCAGGTCAAGCCCTCTAGTGCTAACCCTTTATCCACGTGTGTGAGCTCCTGCAGTACCAGCCCTGTCTCCTTTGGCCATAAGGGACCACAGTCACCTGAGTAGTACCATGGCGAAGCAATCTGACTGGGCATTACATCAGTAACGTCCTGCCCCATCAGTTCATTAGGTTCAGAGACCATCTTAATTTCCATGGGTAATATTGAAGTGTAGCTCCTTAAATACAGTATCTCTGGAAAATCAGTGTGAGTTCTGGAATCAGACAAATCAACATCTAAATCTTGGCCACCCATTGTCTCTAGAATATTGGACAGATTACCTAACCTACTTGAACCTCAAATTTCCCATCTTTAAAATGGATACACAAATATATACCAAAGATCTATTTGGAAGATGAAAAGAGATAACATCTGTAAGGTGATAGCAACTCTTTTCGTTAGTATCGCGTGGCAGGCTAGACCTTTCCTGGTCTAACCCCTTTTGCCTCCATCTGTAGGATTCTCCATCACTGCCTTCCAGAGTCATGATGCACTTACCCTATTCTCCAGTCACATGATCTGGATTCAGGGTCCTGCTTCATTTCCTTCTACACTCATTTCCCAGTGTCTGGCCCCAGGTGCATTTTTCCTGCCTCCTTTTGAATCCAGATCAAAGGGTCAAATACCTGGCAGTTCTACCATCTCCACCCAGCACTTTGGGACCCATTCTTGTTTTGTAAACCTAGACTGGGCTCTATCCACCTGCAACTGGGCAGGGCTTGCAATGACCCAAGTGCTATTGAAAAGAGAAAGCTTGAAGGTTTAAAGTAGCAAAAAGTCAGTGGAAAGGGAGCTGAAATGTTTTCCTGTTGTAGGAATATGTATGCTGTTAAATTTTAAATCTCAAGAGTGAAGCGTGATGCTACTTTGCAAAAGAGAGGTGGAGAAGCCAGGTTCCCACAACAATTTAGAGTTTGACTAGACCACCTGGCAGGCAGAAGCTGAGAAGGGAGCTAAGACATCAAAGCCCTCAGTGTAGCAGGAGGGAAAGGAGGGGGTGTCCTTGTGGGGCACAGATCTGAGACTCAAAACAAAACATCCACAGAGAATCCAGGCTAGACCTGGAACCATAACAGAAAGAGGATCCTCAGAGGGACCAGAGCAGGGAATGGGCACCACACTTAAGCGCCCAAGAGCTTATTTGGAACAAGAGCTTATCTGCACGTAATTGACTGGGCTTTAGGACTAGAGAGGAATTCTTGCAGCCCAGGTTTCTCCCCTGATTGCCTTTGTGAGCACTCACATCTCTGCTCCCACAGTACTATACACCTGTACCATGAAGTATGGGTTCTTGAAGACTTTACATCTTAGCCTGGTCTTTTGATACTGCCCCAGGCTGAGATGCCAAAGTCCTAAGATGGGTGATGTGCAGCAGTGCAGTTGAGTCAGAGGGGCTAGGTGTCCGGCGTGATCAGACCTGGGTTTAAGGACAAAGCCCACCACTCACCCGCTGAATGACTATGCTGTGAGTTCTTAGCATCTACAGCCCTGTTTCCTCATTTGTAAAATGAGAAAGGAGCCACACCTATGCTCATAGTGTTAGAGCAAATGAGAAAATAAACAGAAATCACATAACACAGTCCCACAAGTAGTGGGGTTATTAGATGCTTGTATCATTAATATATTCCTACCCATAGTTTGGGGATAGGAGTATCAAAGTTATGACGTTTTTTACAGCTATGAGTCATTGGCTAGGGCCCCTCTGCATGAAAAGGCATTGTGCTCAGCTCCATGGACAATAAATAGAACCAAAGCATGATTCACAAGCTCAAGGGATTTATGAATGAATAGGAGAAATAGAAGTAATGGTCATATAAGAAGTAAAGTGAGGGGCTTTCCTGGTGGCGCAGTGGTTAAAAATCCGCCTGCCAACGCAGGGGATAAGGGATTGATCCCTGGTCTGGGAAGATCCCACATGTCGTGGAGCAACTAAGCCCGTGCGCCACAACTACTGAGCCTGTGCTCTAGAGCCCTTGAGCCACAACTACTAAGCCCGTGTGCCACAACTACTGAAGCCTGCGTGCCTAGAGCCCGTGCTCCACAAGAGAAGGCACCGCAATGAGAAGCCCGTGTACCACAATGAAGAGTAGCCCCCACTCGCCGCAACTAGAGAAAGCCCACGCACAGCAACGAAGACCCAACGCAGCCAAAAATAAACAAACAAATAAGTAAATTTATAACAACAACAAAAAGAAATAAAGTGAGACCTAAAGAAAGAAATCTGAACATGCTGTACCATTGGAGGAGGAAAGGTGACTTGTTTCTGTCCCAGGCAGTATGTTAGAACTTTATAAACCTGTTTTCCATAATCCTCTGAACTCCATCGTGGGGTAGGTCCACTACTATCCTTATTTAATAGTTGTGAGAAATGAGGCTCAGAAGGGCCAAATGACTTTCCAGGAAGCCCCAGCTAGCAGATGATGAGAGGGATTTTACACCGTTTTACGTTCTCTTTCTGGAATACCTCCTTGACTCTAAGGAAAGAGAAAGTAGAGAGGAAAAAAGAGAACTATGTTATGCTGCGACTTTCCATTGGATAATAGGGAAACTGTAAGTAATTCTTCAAAAGAGAGATGGGAATCATGGGCATTTTTTTTCCCTGAAATAACTGTGAAAACACAAGCACAGTTTTTTCCATCAGCACTGAGTGTGAGTAACGTGGGTTGTACTGGCAAAGTAACCCCATGCAGGATGTCTGATGGTTCAATAGGGAAACATCCAATGATGATTAATTGAAAATCAGCCCAGAATATCATCATGAGTCAGTGGGCTATGGATCTTTTCCAAACTATGGCCTCAGAATATAGATCATAGATTAAAAATAAAAACATAAAAAATAATTTTTAAAAATTAAAAAACAAAGAAAGGAAACAACTTGGTTGTCAAGCACAAGTGATGCAGCCTTGTAGGTAGACGGTGGAGAGAGAGAACATTTACGTAGCAGCTAATGTGCCAGACGTTTCGCTTGGTGCACTCTGGATTTTACGCAAGAGAATATATTGAGATGGGATCATAATTGACGGAGAGGAGGAAAGGTAGTACCGAGAGCCCTTGGTCTTGATGCAGTGAGGATATAACCATGGAGCTGCCAGGGGTCACCATATTGAGAGAGTTTGCATGAAAGGGAAGCCCACACAGAGGAAAGTGGAGCTGAGGAGATGGGATGGAGAGATAGTAAGACTAGGTCCTGATGAAACTCTAATAGCTTCTGATTCCAGATGCATGTGAAGTCAGATCCATCCCTAGATTCTGTGGTTGTGTAAGCCATTGCATCTTCTCTTTGGTTAAGCTAGTTTGAGTCAAAGTTACTATTACTTACCACCAAAGAGTCTTGACTAATATGGAAATGAAGTTATTCTGTATCTCCAGCAATAAGGACAATGCAGGACATATAGTAGATGCTCAAAGATATTATCGGAATGAGTGAATAATATGCTTGATCCTTATAAGCAGTGAGTCAAGAGATTATTGTTACAGAGACAGAAATAGAAGTAAAACTCATCTCCTGATTTCTAGTTCAGTCCTTCTTCAGCTTCTTTCCATGGACCTTTACTAATTTGAGGAAAACTTTATGCCTCTAATACATATGGAGGAATGCTTCTTTTTTAAAAATTATCTTTCTGTTTTGCATGATTTAAAAAATTCTGCATAAATACTTTTCCATCATAAAAGAGCCACCCACTCTACCGCGTCCTTATTCTATTCTCAGTCACAAATTGACATGTACCTAAAAGACCTTCTTCTATGCATTTATATCAAGTTAATTATCAAGTTGATGATAATCTTTGAATTAAAAGTAACATTTTAATTGGCTTCAAAATAACACAAGGAGCATAAGGGTGAGGTTCAGATGAAACAGAATAGACTGTGCTGATAGTTGTCGAAGCAGCATGATGGGTGCATGGGGGTTTGTCACTTTATTCTCTCTACTTCACATTTGTTTGACATATACAAATAAAATAAACTTATAAAATAAATATGTGTACAGTGTAAAGAAATGAAAAAAAAGGAAAGAAAAAATGAGAAAATAGAAACATCATGTATTACCCAGAATTTAATTAAGAGCATGTTCTTATATTGTGTGTCCTTCCACACCTTTACATATGTGTAGACACACACACACACACTTACTTGTTATTTTTTTTTAATTTAACCAAAATTAGATAAAAGTATACTTTTTTTTTTTACATTTTTAACTACCTTTTTTTCTGTTGTTAATGTGTTTATTTTATTATTTGGGAGAAGCAGTGTCTACCTTTATGCTTCCATGTCAATATTCAATATTCTTTGTCTTGATAATGTCCATTCCATATCCAAATTTCTGTAACTGTCTTTAATAATTCATTTATTTGTTTATGAGCATCCATTACAGAACCAGGTATTATATCCAGTTCTAATGCCCTTTAAAACTCATGGGAGGGCTTCCCTGGTGGCGCAGTGGTTGAGAGTCCGCCTGCCGATGCAGGGGACGCTGGTTCATGCCCCGGTCCGGGAGGATCCCACATGCCGCGGAGCGTCTAGTCCCGTGAGCCATGGCTGCTGAGTCTGCGCTTCCGGAGCCTGTGCTCTGCGGCAGGAGAGGCCACAGCAGTGAGAGGCCCGCGTACCGCAAAAAAAAACAACGAAACTCATGGGAGAAGAAAACCCCTAGCTTTATTGTGATTTAATCCACATAACCTATAATTCGCCCGTTTAGAACGTACAGTTCAGTGTTTTTAGTATATTCATCGACTTGTACTACCATCACAACAATCTAATATTAGAACATATTATCACCCCCCAAATTAGGAGTCACTCCCCCTTCCCCACTTGCCCCTCCCCAGCCCTCAGCTACTTTCTATCTCTATACGTTTGCCTGTTCTGGACATTTCATATAAAAGAAATCATACAATTTGTTGTCTTTCTTAATTGGGCTTTCTTTCATTGGGCATAGTGTTTTCAAGGGTTACCCATATTGGAGCACATGTCCGAACTTCACTCCGTTTTATTGGCAAATAACATTCCGTTGTACGGATATAACATGTTTTGTTTATTCATTCATCAGCTTATGGTCATTTGAATTGCTTCTACTTTTTAAGTATTTATGAATAAGGTTGCTATGAAATTTATTGTTCAAGTTTTTCTGTGGATTTGTGTTTTCTTCCAGGTGGAATTGTTGGGACTACGGCAACCCTACATTTAGCATTTTGAGGAATTGCCAAACTGCAGAGTCTAAAGGGATGAAATATATGGTATGTGAATGCTATCTCAGTAAAGCTGTTAAAATGTTGACTATTTTCCTTCCAGGTTTGATAGTTTAGCCTTCCTAGTAAGATTCCCTACTGAGCTATTTACTGAATATTCCAGATGTTCAGCAAGGCCTCTCCACATTGGTTGGTTGGAACTAGAAAGTTTCTTACCCCTGTGTGAGGTCTGACAATTGCTCAGTTTATAGGTAAGGCCTTTGATCATTCTTTGCCTGGCCTTGTGGGGGAATCATTGTATATATGAACAGACAAAGATTCAAATAGAAACCTATGAAACTTACGAATATTTCCTATTTCCGTTGCTTTTTCTTTATGTGACTTCTTCCTCTCTGGTATCTGCCCTGGAAATTCTAGCTGCCTTGGCCTCCATGAATCTCTGTCCTCAATGAAATGAAACCACATCTGTATGTTTGGGCTCTCCTTCTCTCCCACTGGAAAACCATTCTCTGGAAAGCAGCTCAGAAATGTAGGGTGATTATAGGGCTCACCTCCTTTGTTTCTCTTCACTCAGAGATCACAATCATGTCCTACCCGTCGGAAACTATTCTTTCATATAGATTTTGTCCAATTTTCTACTCAATTATGAAAGGAGAGTAATCCAGTATTTACTCAATCTTGTTAAATATACTCTTTTTTTTAACATCTTTATTGGAGTATAATTGCTTTACAGTGGTGTGTTAGTTTCTGCTTTATAACAAAGTGAATCAGTTATACATATACATATGTTCCCATATCTCTTCCCTCTTGCGTCTCCCTCCCTATCCCACCCCTCCAGGTGGTCACAAAGCACCGAGCTGATCTCCCTGTGCTATGCGGCTGCTTCCCACCAGCTATCTACTTTACGTTTGGTAGTGTATATATGTCCATGCCACTCTCTCACTTTGTCACAGCTTACCCTTCCCCCTCCCCATATCCTCAAATCCATTCTCTAGTAGGTCTGTGTCTTTATTACTCTTTAGCCTTTTAGCCCCACCTCCCCAAATGGAATTCATGTAAATTTTACTAACAAAACTAATTGTTAATTCTTTTCCTTTCATTTCAAATTACCAATAAGATTTCACAAAGTTACTAGAACTTGGATCATTATCATTCATAACCTCTTAACAAAGGAAGGAGCGTACTGTGTAGTGACTGGCTTTCATGTGAACATTGGGTTAAGAGGCCTGATCAAACAGTGACAGATCTGCTCTGATTTTTAGGTATCCATTTGAGTTTCAGAGTTGCCTGCTTTTACTTAGAAAATAAAGGCACAGATTAGAATATTTTCCATGAATTTATTGAGAAAAGATAGAAGTGTATGTTGCTGAAACTGCTAACACTCTTGCGAACAAAAGTCATGGCTGTAGGTTAATAGTTTGCACTTCTTTTTAGGGTGACTCTTTTCCCCACAATTACATAATGATAGACTATTTTGATCTGGAACCCAGCGTCTGCTGCCAGTGAGCTATATGAGGGTAGGACCACACATTATTCCTCCTTATCTCCCCAGTTCCTGGCTTTGTCCTGGCATAGGGTATGTGTGAAGTTATTCTAAACATTGAATGAATAACTAAGTATTAAGGATGATATACATGCCCCAGACCTGCCTCCAAAATAGTCTCTCAGAGATCACTAGAAAGTGAAAAGTCACATTTTAACAAGCCCTGAGAGGAGGAGGAAAAGGCGAAGATGAGGCACAGGGGCGTGTGCACCCCAAACCAACATACAAGTAACTTTCTCAGTCAGTGGTTGGATCAGAGCTGTGATCAGAGCTGTTGTGTTCCTATGAGGCCAGCTCAATGAGACCTAATCAAGGTAGATGGAAGATCAGAAATCCTTTTGCCGCAGAAGTAAAAAGAATTTCTCTGGAAGTAAATACTCCTCCATAATTAACACTCAACATTGCTCTCTATTCTGCTCAAATTGGGCAGAAATATGGATTACAGGGGATTACCCTGGTGGTCTAGTGGTTAGGATTTGTCACTGTCACTGCCATGGCCCGGGTTCAATCCCTGGTTGGGGAACTGAGATCCCGCAAGCCATGTGGCATGGCCAGCAAACAAACAAATGCAGATTACAGCATGGGCTAATATCATGGTGAGTTCAACAAATGTGAAATATGGAGCTCCAAGACTGTCCATCTAGAAAAACAATCAAGAAGCTGGCAAAGACTGTCAGAATTAACTTTTATAGAACTCTGGAATCTAGTCAGAAACTTACAATAGCCAAGGAAAAGTTTAATGGAGATAGAAGTTGCTTCACTATGGTAAGAGAGAGCTGTGGCATTTTGCATCACCCATCTACCTCTCCCCACTCTCCAGAATGTCAGAAGGCATGAAAAAAGCAGTCTGAACACCTGGTTCATGTTGCAAGTACCATAGGAGCAATAAATATTTTATTATTAAAAAAAGATTGTGGTTTTAGGATTCAACCTGGCTGGCTGCTCCCTTAATGATGGGCATAAAGGCCGACATTGGTTTTGCCTGACTTGGAGCATTCCCAGGGCTGGGCAGCTTTTAGTGAAAGTACTTAAAGGCAAAAGTATTGAGTGCAGCATCTTGGGGCAAGGGAAAACAGCCAGAACAAGCACAATAGACAGACCAAAACTCCTAGGAGAGAAGAGGCTGGGAAATGAGATATATGAGGAGAATAAGGGCTTTAAAAAGCTACTGCGGACACTGGAGGATCAAGAAGGTCAAACCCGTTCCCACAGATAGATATATTCTTAGTAACTAAGTCTGAAAAGATTAAGTTTTCACCTCTGGCTGATCTTCAGGCTCCACACAGCAGGAAGTGAAGGTTAAGGCAAAGTTGTAAATGTCCTGGCTAAGCCTTAAAAAAGTGCTCCGACACAGAGCCAATCTACGAAGATTGGGAGAATTTTCTTTTCTTTTCTTGTCTCCAGGAATTTAAGAAAATTCTATCAAAACACTGGTTGACTTCTAAGTTCATAGAACAGAGATTTCAGTGGCCACATATGGCAGAGAATATAGACTTTAGAAGAATAATTTAGAAGAGTCATTAACAAACAAACAACCCCGATCAAGCAGGAGCACAAACCCAGGGATAGAGAAGAGTATGGTTTCTAGAGTTGCCACAGTAAAATATTCAGAAGAATATTTTCAACAAAAAATGATAAGGCATGCAGAGAAACAAGGGAATATGTCCCAGCCACAGGGGAAAAAAGATAAATTAATAGAAACCGTCCCTGAGAAAGCAGACATTGGACTTACTAAGACAAAGACTATATTAACTATGTTCAAAGAGCTGAAGAAGAACATGGACAAAGAATTAAAGGAAACCATGAAAATGATGTCCCATCAAGTAGAGAATATTAATAAAGAGACAGAAATTGTAAAAAGGAACTAAATAGAAATTCTAGAACTGAAAAGTATAATAACTGAAATTAAAAGTTCACTAAAGTGGTTCATATCAAATTTGACTATGAAGAAGATAGAATCAGCAAACTTTAAAGATAAGTTAATTGAGATTATCCAATCTGAGGAGCATACGGAAAAAAGAAATGAGGAAAAATGTACAGAGGCTAACAGACCTGTAGGACAACATCAAGCAAATGAACATATGCATAATGAAAGCCCCAGAGGGAGAGGGTAGAGAGAAAGGGGCAGAAGAATCTTTAAAGAAATATTGGCCAAAATATGATGAAAGACATGAATGTACGTGTTCAAGAAGCTCAAGGAATTGCAAACTAGATGAACTCAAAAATATCCACAATAACAGAAAGTATAGTAAAATTTTCAAAAGCCAAAGATAGAGTTTTGAAAGCAGCAAGAAAGAAGCAACTTGTTATGTATAAGGGAGCCTCAGTAAGATTAACAGTTAATTTCTCTTCAGAAACCATACAGTCCAGGAGGCAGTGGGATGTTATATTTAAAGTACTTAAATTAAAAACAAAAACAAAACCTGTCAACAAAGAATTCTATATCCAGAAAAGAAATCCTCCAAAAATGAAGGAGAGATTAAAATGGTCTCTGATTTTTAAAAAGTGGAGTTCATTACTAGTAGACCTGTCCAATAAAACATGCTAAAAAAGTCTATTAGACTGAAGTAAAAGGACGTTAGACAGTAAGGCAAAGCCATGTGAAGAAACAAAGGATATTGGCAAAGGTAGCTACAGTGATAAATATAAAAGCCAGTATTTTTGCATTTTAGTTTGCATTTCCTGTTTTTTCTCTCCTATACAATTTAAAGGCAAAGGCATAAAACAATAATTATTAATTAATGTTAATGGACAAATAATGTATATAGATGTAACTGGGACAATAACACATAAAGGGAGGAGGGTTAAAGCTGTAAAGGAACAGAGTTTTTGAATATTACTGAAACTAAGTTGGTATAAATTCAAATTTGACTGTTATAAAGTTAGATATTGATTGTAATCTCATGGTAACCACTAAGGGAAAAAAAACTAAAAGTACACACAAAGAGAAGGAAATCAAAATGATGCACTAGAAAAAATTTATAGATTATTGGGAAAGGCAGTAATGGAGGAACATAGGCATATAAAAAGACATACTACACAAAGAAACAAATAGCAAAACAACAGAAGTCCTTTACCAGTGATTAGTGGTTGGCAGGAGCTGGGAGGAAAGAGGAACGAGAAATGACTACTTAATGGGTATGGGGTTTCCATTTCCTATGATGACAATGTTTTGGAACTAGATAGAGGTGGTAGTTGCACAGACATTGTGACTGTACCAAATGCCACTGAATTATGCACTTTCAAATGGTGAAATTATCTTATGTGAATTTTACTTGACTAAAAAAACCCTGACATGATACTTTTCCCTAACTCATATAGGATCTAACTTTAAATCTTGAATTCATTTATTTCTGCTTCCATTTGGGATAAAACATTTTGAAAAGCATAAAATAATCTGCACACATCATAGAATCATATATTTACATAGATATGACTATATATATATATGCAAATATTAAAATATATTCATAAAACCATTGGGTTGATATCATTTCCTTAATCTTATTCATAAATAAATTACTTCACAGGTACAGCAGCACTCATTTTCCCCAGCATATAAAAGGTACATATATTTTCATACACTGTCTTCATTTTTTATGGTTCCTCAGTGTCTACAAGATACAGTTTCTGCTTCTTACTATGCCCTTGAACATCTGGTCTGTGCCTTCCCTGGTTGTCACCTGTCATTGATTTATTCATGGTTCTGCTTCATCCCATGACACCACTGTAGTTCCTTAAACATAGTGGACTGTGGGCGTGCTCGTCTCTCTACCTTAAATGCCTATAACCCCTCTAGATCAGGATGGAAACAGCGACGTAGCTGTCAAGATGTGGTTCAAGCCTTGGAGCCTTTGGGAAGACTATTCTGTTCACACGCTATCAGAGGATACACTTCCATTTCCCTATGTTTCCAGCTCCTAGTTATTCAAAGAATGGTTCCCAGACTAGTGTATCAGCACCATGAGAGAGCTTGTTACAAATGCAGAATCTCAGGACCCATCCCAGACGTACTGACTCAGACCCTGCATATTATCGAGTATCCCATCTGATTTGTATGTACATTAAAGTGTGGGAAGCACACAGGGTAGACCTCTATTTTTATATTTACACCATTACGTTTTTCTCTTTATTGATCTGCATGAATTCCCAGACTATTAAGCTCCTTGAGGATGAGAAATCTGTTTTATTTATCAGTGTATCCTCATATGCACAGTTCTGGGCTCATACCTCCTCAGAAAATATTTTCAGAATTATTAGAGAAAGAATGGTTTCTACAATCCCCTAAGAAACACTTCTTTTCCCAATTCATTAGTGAATCACTTTTGGGGCTTTGGTGGAGAAAATGCTAGAGTTCAAGCTCAGCTATCCGTAGATTTTCATCATCAGGTTCTACCCAGCATCATGAAGCTAATAAAGCTAACAGTAACGAGAAGCACATGACGACAGAAGCTAGGCTTCTGCTATCCCAGAGCAGAGGATAATTTGACGATTCAGTGCTGCCTATTAGCCAAAATGCTTCCGTGGCCCATTTCTCATTATGGAAAGTAGCCCTGTGGGGGCATGTCACTGCGCCTGGGTGACAGGGGTCCACGTGGGAAAGTACGGCTCAACGTGTTTGCTGCTAGGCTTGGCAGGCAGTGAGTGACAACAGGTGTTGGGAGGATGCCCCATTTAAAGGCTACCTCAAATCCTAAACACGCTGCTCAAGCCTAAGTAAAGACATTGCTGGAAATGTACTTCCGCTACTCAAGGCTCAGTTCCTTCTCTCCCTTCCTCACTTCTTGACTTTCCTAAAATGTCTGTTATCTCAATTAAAAAGATAATTGAGGCATAATACCTGCCTTCAAAAAGCACCCTGTGCAGAGATAAAGAAGCTTGTCACAAATAACGGAAATATACTAAGTACTATAGTGGAAGTATATTCAAGGGGGCAGAGAGGTGGCAGTGAATCACCTTTGCAGGGAACGCACTAGAGCTGGGCATTAAACGACTTGTAGAAATGCACTCGGTGGGTGAGTTAGGGAAGGATTCTCGTTTGCAAACAGACAGGACCTGAAATCATACAGTGCATTCTAAAAACTGCAAGTTGTTAAATAATGCTAAAAAGAAAGATAAAAGAAGTATGGAACAGGAGGATGGAGGCGGGTAGAGGGTAGGCAAGCTCAGGGTTAAGGAAAGCCTCCTGTAACTTACAAAGCTGTTTGGACTCTATTCTGTGTGGTGTTCCTCATACTTTTGTGATGTGAAACACAAGAAATAGGATTTGTATCATGATTCAGTAGACAATATGTAGAATTGGAGCAGAAGTTTCATTAAACCTCATTAAGTACCTAAATTCCTGTTATTTCCATTTTATCCTGTTTTATGTTTCAGATATTGGTTCTGCTTTAATCTCAGTGTCTGCTCTCAAGAACCCGATCTGTGATGGTGAGTATCCTTGTCTTGCTCTAGATCTCAAAGGAAAACTTTCAACATTTCATCATTAAATGGAATGTTTGTTATGCATTTTGTAGATTTCCTTGTCAAATTAAGGGAGTCCTATTCACATTTCAGTAAGAGTTTTTAAAATGAATGTTAAATTCCTCAAACATTATTGAGGTGATCATGTCTTTCTTCCCTCGGTTAAATTGTTAACATCTACATTAAATTGTTTGATTTTTCTAATGTTAAAAAAACCCTTGTATTCAAGGGATAAACTTAATTTGGGCATGATGTACTATACTTTTTATTTTCATGGATTTGGTTTGCTACTTTTTGTTTAGAATTCTTTAAAATTTACATATAGAAAAATGTACTCTATTTGGTGTACAGCTCCATGAGTATTGATAAATGTACAGAGTCAAGCAGCCATGACCACAAGGCAAAAAATAAGACAATGTTCAAGTTTCCAGTTGTCTCTTAAATATCATTTTTAAAGTTTCCTTGACTCAGTATTCAACTAAGTTCCATATTTTAAGTTCCTTTCCATCTTTCTCCATCCCCCTTCCAATGTACTTGTTGAAGAAACAGGATTATTTATCTTGTAGAGCTTCGTACAAGCTGAATTTTGCTGATTACAGCCCTAAAGTTGTTCTTTAGCATCTGTTATTTAACATAATATGTTGTTCAACATATTGTTCTGTCTTTCATATTCTGCTAAATTGAATCTGGAAGGCTTGATCAGGTTCAGGATTGATCTGAGTGAGGACAAGGGTACTTTGCATATAGATTTGTGTATTTCACCAGGGTATATGGAATATTTGTTTGCCACTTTTTGTGATGCTAGCAGTAGTTAATGACCAGTGCTTCGATATATGAATTCACTATGTGTTACACAGTGATGATGTTCTGATTTTTTCATTTCTTCCTTATGCATTAGCTAGAATACTTCTGTAAAGAGAATCTGCCTCATCGACTTTTTGGTGACCTAATAGTATGGGAAGACATGATAACATGCTGAATTCTTTCCCTTTATTTTCAAGTTTCCAATAGTCACCGAGGTTATTTTTTTTTCAGTATCATATTGCACCTTACAGTTTTATACATATTTTATGTGTTTAAATTCATAGCAGAAATTAGTGCTAGTGACGCTCAAATTGTACTACTTTTGCCAATAACAACTTACTCGGGTTGACTTCAAATTTGTTTACATATGACCCTCCCAGTTGATAGAGTTCTCGTTATCTAGTATAAAAAGATATTCCATGATCATCTTACACTGCCCCAGACTTAGAGGCAGTCATTCTTAAAGGAGCTCTGGCTACTTTGGGTACGAAATGGCATTTCAGGACTATAATCTGTGAGCCGTGAGTGTTCCTTGCTATTTGGTTTGTTATGTTTTCAAGGCATTTTCAGGGAACAGAGCTAGAAAATACACATAGACACATATGTATGTATTTATGTAAGTAATCTGTGTATATACTTGGGTGTATGTGCATGTATATTTATTTCTATCTACAACCTATCTATCTTATATATCTATTTTGTGTAATAGATATAGAAATTATAGTTTGAATCTCAGTACTCCAGGAAACAGGGATGGTTGAATTAGAATATCATATAATTACTCATTCAGTGAATCCCAAAATACACATACTCAGTAGTCTCACAAACAGACAAATACAAATAAATAACAGCAACAATATGTTTACTGTAAAAAAAAAAAAATTGAGATTTTTTTTTTTTGCAGTTTTTCTCTTTGAGAATATATCCCACTAGGATATTAGAGTAAAATGATAGACATTTTTGAGTCAGTTGTAACAGTTCCACCCTGAATGATTAGCCACCAAATAGACAAACATTTAATTTCATTTTTCCATATCACTTCTCTTTTTTTTTTTTTTTTAAATTGGGGTATAGTTGTTTTACAACGTGTTAGTTTCTACTGTACAGCGAAGTGAAGGTGAGTCCCCTGGGCTATACAGCATGTTCTCATTACCTAACTATTTTATACATATTAGTGTATATATGTCAATTCCAATCTCCCAATTCATCCCACCGTCCCCCCTTTCCCCCCATGGTGTCCGTACATTTGCTCTCTACATCTGTGTCTCTATTTCTGCCTTGCAAACCGGTTCATCAATTTTTCAAGTATCTGATTCCAAAATTAATCTTAGAAAAAAAAGTACATTCAAAGATGTCTAGTTTCTAACTCTGTCCCTCCTTGAATATTTCTGCTTCATCCCCCAACTATATTTAAGCTCACACACACACACGCACACAATTTGGTATTCTCAATTCTCTTGTATAAGTGATAGCAAGCTATACACTCTTCTCCCCTTTATTCTCAGTCAATAAGATATTCTAGAGAACTCCTCAAATTATCAATAAAATACAGAGATGTTCCTCATTACTTTTCACAGCTGCTTAGTACTCCACTGTGGAATACTACAGTTTAGTTTTTTTTTCTTGATGAGTCTGTCTAATGGTCTATCAATTTTGTTTATCTTCTTAAAGGACCAGCTTTTATTTTTATTGATCTTTGCTATCGTTTCCTTCATTTCTTTTTCATTTATTTCTGATCTGATTTTTATGTTTTCTTTCCTTCAGCTAACTTTGGGGTTTTTTTGTTCTTCTTTCTCTAATTGCTTTAGGTGCAAGGTTAGGTTGTTTATTCAAGATGTTCACTGTGGAATACTACAGTTTATTCATCCATTCTCCTATCAGGAGACTGTTGGTCGCCTGCATTGTTTCTAGTCTGTTGATATTTCAAATATTCCTGCAAAGAATGCTGAGATCATATAACTTTTTATATTTTTGTCTGTGCATTTTGGTATCAATTCCTAGAAGTGGAATTGCTGGGTCAAAGGGTAAATGAATATGTAATTTTCTGAGAAATTACCATCTATGCCTGGACTGGGATTGGGGGACTGAGGCAACTAGGGTGCAAAATTTGAAGGGCACTCGCTCACCGGATCTTACAGGTACAAGCCCTGCCCCGAGAGGCACTGCCTCCTGGAGTTTTGTGTCCTAAGCACCTTACTCACCTCAGGGTTGAGCCTTGAAACTGATGCCCATGGAGACAAAGTGCTTGGTCAGTTCATGTAGTTAGTTGGTGACAGAGCTGGAACTAACACAGGTTCTCGAGTGCAGGTCTGGAATCCACCTACCCCCACCCCCGCCCAACACACACATTAGGCTGCCATTACTTTTGCCACTGCTCCAGGGAAACACTCTCAAGACAGGGTGGCCAGCCCCTTAGCCTGGATAAGACCTTCAGCTTCAATTCTACCAGACATGGCACAATAACCAGCTAGAGCCCAGTGAGACCTCACCCACAATAAGATAATCACACTTTTCAAATGGGAAAATGTTTACAAGGTGAATCAACAAGTAAACAAGGGAAAAGTTTATCCTTCATCATGAAAATCAAGAAACTTTCTTTAAATGCTAATGAAATTATTAAGAAAAAAGCCATTATCAGCAAACAGTGACTTTGCTAATTTATAAAAGTCTCCTCCCATTGATTGAAACGCATAGAAAATCCTCCAAGGAATGAAGTAGTTTCACCTTTTAAGACAGCACGTGTTAAGGATATGAACGAAAGAGTTCTGCATTTCTACTATACACTCTAAAACTTTGGGTTTTCGATAAAACAGGTAGACCCAACACTTCTTATTTATCCAAGAGAAGTGAAAACATATGTTCACACACACATAAAACCTGTACTTAATGTTTACAGCATCTTTTTTCCTAATCATAAAAAGTCTGAAAAAACAACATGTCCTTCAAGGGGTGACTGGATAAACAAATCATGGTACATAAATACCGTGGACTACTATGCAGGAATAAAAGAGTGAATCATTGATATGCATAACTTAGATAGATCTCGAATGCATTATACTGAGTGAAGGAAGTCTAACTCAGAAGACTACATGCTATGGGATTCCATTTATATGACATTGTAGAAAAGGCGAAATTATTCAGGGAGAAAACAAACCAGTGGTTGCCAGGCAGGGGTTTAGTGGAGGGGTTGACAACAAAGAGACATGGGGAATTTTTTGAGGTGATGGAACTGTTTTATATCTTGTTTGTCACTGTAGTTACTGGAGTATATTCATTTGTCAAAAATCATAGAATTACACACTAAAAAGGATAAATTTTCTTTCAAAGTACACTTTGATAACTGCTTTTCCATATAACTGGTTTCTTTGTAATCCTAAGTATTTCATTACAATGCATTAAAAAAATTGTTCTGAGAAGGGGTGTATAAGCTTCATCAGACCGTGAAAAGGAGTCCGTGAGGAAAAAACAAAATATTAAGAACCTCTGTTGTTTGAGGTGTTACTCCTGCCTTTGGTGGATCTGAGCTCCCATTCTGTCAACCCCAAGTGTCAACCAAAAGCTCCACTCACCTCTCAGCTGTTTGTCAGGGAAGCACAGACGGGGGAGGGGACAGGATTTCAGCGTGTGTGCGCGTGACAAGAGCAGCGTCTCTCTGGTCCCTGCCACGTAGTGCCCTGGCTTAACACCACCCTGCCTCCCACCTGCTCACAGAGCTCTGCCTCCTGGTGGCCTCCCTCCTGACTCCTAGGAGGATGTCCATGCAGGGCATTCTGTTCTACACTTCCTGCTCCTATTTTCAGCCAGTGACTTGGTCCAGTAACCTTCAATGTCTCGTTTGGTCTTTGATGTCATTAAGACAGATCTTTCTACGTGTTCCCAGCCTTTTTATTTGTTGTTAGTGAAAGAATTAGTTTGAAATACCCAACCTGTCATTGCATAATGACGTTTTAAGGAATTGGAGCTATCTGGTATTTTTCTCTCGAGTTAGTGCATGATATTTTATGTAAACGGACTCTTTATAGGAGCAAGGCTGTGTCATCCTTTTAAATGAAAGGACCTCAATGATGGAGAATGCAATAACTCTGATGGATTGAATCTCGGATTTGCTGACCTAGTTCTGAATATTCATCCAACTTCATTTCTATTTGATGTTTCAGTCCTGACTAGATACCATGACCCTTCAGAACAAAAATATATATTTAATAGATCATGGTTACAAATCTAAGATTGGACCTTTATATTTTATCTAACAATTATTTCTATGGTGACACCTAATTCTATTCATCTGTGAGGTTCTTAATTACACTTCCAGTCCAATTAAGAAAGAAATAAAGGTAATTCTGTGCCTCACAGGGCTTTTGTAAGCTGTAGAAATATGTTTTTGTGTTGTAGAGTAAGGTTGGGAGATTGAAGGAAGACCCTTTATCCAAGCATTCCTAAGACAGCATCATGACAATGAAGATTTAAATACAAAGAAAAATGTTCACATCTATGGTGTTATGTTGAGACTATCACGAGCCAGGAAGAGACAGATTTTCAATCACATTTTGAAGGCGATCCTTCTAGCCGTCACAGTTACCCAAAGACAGCATTGTCTCTGCTGTAGGTGACTCTGAGCTCTTCACCACCCAAGTGCTCTGTCCCAAGCTGCACACACACTTCCTAGTGAGGTCTGAGAGGATGTTCAGTATCGTGAGGTACATTGGGCCAGTGACCTCAAGGGACCCCTCCAGTGCTAAGAATTTGTGAATCTCTCACCCTGGAATGCTTGATTTTTCTTTTAATTGTCTAAAATAATCTAAGTAGATATTAGATGATATCAGATTTTCTTTATTCCCTTCAAAGTACGGAGTTCAGTTAATCATACTGCTGAGTTCTTGGTATATTATTTCTGCTGGCCTATGTAAAGCTCTCCTCTTATTTGTTTATTAATTTAATAATTTAATCACTTCCTCTTATTTCCACAGTCTGCTCTCATTTCTCTCACCCGCGTTAGGCAAAATTCTAATATATTTACCGTATATCTTTCCATTACTATAAAAAACTGTATCCTTGCTAAACAGGCATTTGTTTTACAAAATGTATACTCTTGTTTTACACATATGCATTTTCAATTTACACTAATGATATTGTGTAATATATCTAATTCTGTTTCTAACTTTTCATTAAGCACTCTGTCTTCATTATCCCTCTGTTTCAGCTCTATTTGGTTCATTGCTTCTGACTAATGTATAGCCCTCCATGATGTGACTCACACCACATTTGACCTAGCCACTTTCTACCTCCACAAATAAAAGGAGCACCCTTATTTATGTCCTCTTACGGACTGGTAAATAAAGACTTTGGCATGTGTATTAGTCAAGTCAAGGTTTCCTGAAAAACAGATCCAATAGAGTGTGTGTGTCTATATGTATTAATATATCAAGAAATTTATTGGGACTTCCGTGGTGGTCCAGTGGTAAAGAATCAGCCTCCCAATGCAGGGGACGCAGGTTCGATCCCCGGTGGGAGGACTAAGATCCCACATGCCGCAGGGCAACTAAGCCCGTGGGCCACAACTACTGAGCTCATACACCTCAGCTAGAGAGCCCGCATGCCACAAACTACAGAGCCCACGTGCCCTGGAGCCCGCATGCCACAACTAGAGAGAAGCCCACGCACCACAACCAAAGATCCCACATGCCTCAGTGAAGATCCCGCGTACTGCAACTAACACATGGTGCAGGCAAAAATAAATAAATGATAAAAAAAGCCTTAAAAAAATTTTTTAAAGAAATTTATTTTAATGAATTGGTTGGCATGATTATGGAGGCTGAAAAGTCCAAGATTTGCAGGGTGAATCACAAACTGGAAACCCAGGAGAGCTAATGGTGTAGTTCCAGACTAAAAAGCTTCTGGCTTGAGACCCAGGATGAGTTGATGTTCAATTCTAGTCCAAAGGCAGAAAAAAAGCTGATGTTCCAGTGTGAAGGCCAACAGACAAGAAAAATTCTCTCTTACCCCAGGAAAGGGTTAGTTTTTTTTGTTCTATTCAGGCCTTCCATCTGATTGGATGAGGGCCACTCACATTATGGAGGGTAATCTCCTTTATTCAGTATATCAATTTGAATGTTAATCTCATCCACAAATACCCTTACAAACACAGCCAGAATGTTTGACAAATATCTGGGCATCCCATAACCCAGTCAAGTTGACACATAAAATTAACTCTCAGGGCATGTAAAACCAGGGGCATAAATGCTGGATCTTGGTACTGCCAGCTTACTCTCCTGGTTGGTAGCCCTAGTCTTCTCCCACTCACAGTAAATCAAGGTTCTTACTCCCAGAGTTCTTAATCCCTGTTAATACTTGGCACCATCCAGCTTTCTAATTTTCTAATCTACACGGTTTAAAGAGATAGTCCATTGTTGTTTTAATTTGCATTTTTCATATTACTAATGAGTTTGAACAGCTTGCTATCTGGTGCATGCTATCTGGTTTTTGCTTCTCTAATTGTTGCTTTAATATGCTTAACTTTCTAATGTGTCTAATTTATCACCCCCTTTCACTTGGTATTTATTTGTACTTTCCGATTTTTCTTGTTTAGTCTTGCCCGAGGTCTATCTTGTTAATCTTTTCAAAAAACAAATGTTGGGCTTTTAAAATCTTCTCTATTGCTTTTGTGTTTTATTTCCAAATTCCCCTCATCTAATATTCCTCTTTTTTACCCTCTTTGAGAAGAGTGATGATGGTTTATTCTACATAGGATCCCCCTAAAAGCATAGTAAAGAGTGTGGCACATATTATAGGCACAATATAAGTTTGTCAAATGACTGAATTAAAGAGAAAATACATCATCTTTGAGGTATATTGATTTATTCTCTTTTTTTAAAAATTGAGTTTTCTGCAGAGAAGTGAGGGTAGAGTGACATAGGTATGACCAAAGGAGAGAAATGAGTTAAGGGGACAAACAGCTTATATTTAACTTGCCTCTCTACCAAGGTTTGATTATATCCACTGGATGCAAACATGCTTAGGAATGTGGGGAGTGAGGAGGGCATTTCTCTCTCCAAATACTACACCAAAGGATCAGCATACAGAGTTATTTTATAAAACTATTTCTTAGAGCAGTTTTAGGTTCACAGCAAAATTGAGGGGAAGGTATAGAAATTTCCCACATACCTCCTACCCCACACATGCATAGCCTCCCCCATTATCTATCAATATCTCCCACCAAAGTGATACATTTGTTACAATTATTGAGTCTAAATTGACACGTCAATATCACCCGAAGTCCATAGTTTATAGGTCACACGTGGTGCACATTTTATGGGTTTGGACAAAAGTATAATGATATATATACATCCTTATGGTATCATAAAGAAGAGTTTCACTGCCCTAAAAATCCTCTGTGCTTTGTATATTCATCCCTCCCTCCCCACAACCCCTGGCAAACACTGATATTTTTACTATTCCTATAGTTTTGCCTTTTCCGGAATGTCATACGGTTGGAATCATATAGTAAGTAGCCTTTCAGATTGGCTTCTTTCACTTAGAAATATGCATTTAAGACTCATCCATAGTTTTTGTGGCTTGACAGCGTATTTGTTTTTAGCACTGAATAATATTCCATTGTGGTTATACCACAGTTTATCCATTCACTTAAACTGAGGACATCTTGGTTGCTTCTAAGTTTTGGTAAATAAGATTAAAGCTGCTATAGATATCCATGTGCAAGTTTTTGCGTGGACATAGATTTTCACCTTCTTTGGGTAAATACCAAGGAGTACAATTGCTAGATCATACAGTAAGAGTATGTTTAGTTTTGTAAGACACTGCCGAACTGTCTCTCAGTGTGGCTGTACCATTTTGCATTCCCAGCAGCAATGGATGAGAGTTTCTCTTGTTCCACACCCTCACCAGCATTTGTTGTCAGTATTTTGGATTTGGGTCATCCTAACAAGGGCATAGTGGTATCTTGTTGTTTTAATTGGAATTTCCCTCGTGAAATATGATGTGGAACATCTTTTCAAGTGCTTATTTATCATTTGTATATCAGTTTAACAAATTTGGAAGAGAAAATTCACTCATCAGGAATTGCTGTTTTACCAGGTGCAGTCTACATCCTATACAATCCTTAAAGCAATGGCTATTTCTTAAAGGTAATTGGAAAGAATAATTAGCTCCATGTTTACATCATCCAAATTTGAATTATTTCACAAAAGCAGGTGATTTATTTTGTAATTCATCAAATTTAAAGCACTCAAAGCATCAAGTGTTAAAGTGTTAAAGCCTTGCCATTTCTAGATATCTGAGAACTCCTGTATACACATTCAAACTTCAGAAGATGTATTGGCTATAGGAACGAATCATAATTGAGATGTTAATTCTTAGAAATCATAATAATTCTTTTACTTTAAAACCTTTGGGAATCAAATGAAATTTGGGAAAATTTTGACAATTTGAGCCCAGTTGCTGTAGTGATTTATCAACACTTTAACAAACTCATCCCTACTTACCTAAGTAATGTATAAAACTTGGCATTTTTCTTTCTAAATTAATAGGATGGTATTGATACATCACCTGAATGTTGGAATCCAGAGAGCAAATGGGAAGATGATTCAGTAAAAGATAGAGAACAGCAAAACATTTTCCCTATTATGGGGATAATACAACAAGGCATCATTTCCCAGGGAAGGCATATTTTTCATAGTGCTAAACAGGGTGAATGTCTATCAGACCTCATAAGCTGAATGAAAAACTGCTAATACCTCACTTCATCCCTGGCTCTTTACCTGAAAGTCATTGAAAGAGAAAATGAGTTGACCTTCCTGTCTCCGCTTCAACACACACACACACACACACACACACACACACACACACACACACACACAGAATGGAATATTACTCAGCCATAAAAAAGAATGAAATAATGCTATTTGCAGCAACATGGGTGGACCTAGAGATTGTCATACTGAGTGAAGTAAGTCAGACAGAGAAAGACAAATATCATATGATATCGCTTATATGTGGAATCTAAAACAATGGTAAATGACCTTATTTACAACACAGAAATAGAGTCACAGATGTAGAAAACAAACTTAAAGTTACCAGGGAGGAAAGAGGGGGAGGGGTAAATTGGGAGATTGGGATTGACATACACTTCTATGTATAAAATAGATAACTAATAAGGACCTCTTGTATAGCACAGGGAACTCTACTCAATACTCTGTAACGACCTATATGGGAAAAGAATCTAAAAACGAATCTAAAAAAGAGTTATACATGTACACATATGTGTATATGTATGTATGTATGTATAACTGATTCACTTGCTGTATACACCGGAAACTAACACAACATTATATATCAACTATACTCCAATAAAATTTAAAATAAATAAATAAATATATATATTGAATAGAGGAATTCTCCAAAATGTAAATCAGAATACCAGATATACTGATTATAAAAGTAGTGAGTATCAGAAATCTCAATATCATAAATACTAAAAGATGGAAACAAAGAGTATCCGTGTTGAGAGTGTTCTTGAAAAGTCCTTCCCACCTACAAGGACTTGTGCACAGGTTAAAATCGACAAAGCACTTGTGAGTCTTCCTGAATAGTGTGAAGTACCCTGTTAGTCATTATCATGGAAATCAAAGAAGCCTGCTTCTCCTTAACCTTTTGCTAAATCCTCTTTGTCACGTCTCTTGTGGTGATACTGACCACCTGGTTTTCCATACTAAAGCCTCTTTCAGTAGATGGCTTGCGCTGTTTTTCAAGAACAGTTTAAAAGCTGAAACACTCCCTCCCATTTTCCTATTCATTGACATGTCACTCTTTCAGAGAGGCTCTCTAGTTTTCAAGATGAATAAAAAGAGTAACCAAGGTGCACATTCTTACAAATAATAATTACAATTAATTTCCTCATTTGAGAGAATCCATGACCCATGGATGAAATGAAATGAGAAAGGGAATGAGCAGTTCGGAGTCTTAGTGAAAACTTGAGTGATCTACCCCATGAGGTGCCCAAGGGTCCCTAATCCAGCAGAGCAGATGGGGGATCAGAAAAACAAGCACTGCTTAGACCCTTAAGCACTGGAGAGTCTGTGCTACCTGAGAATTCTGCTCCTTTGGCTTGTCTGTTTCTTTCTGTGACACTGTGGCTCCAGCGTCCTTCAACAGTGTCTTCGGTCCTTTGGTACCTTGGATAAGTGTCTGGTAATCTGTTTGAACTGATGAAGTACAAATAATATTTCAGCACCAGCAAATGAAAGGTAGTATTTGGAATGGACAAAGGCAAGCGTTACTACAGCCAACTCTTCAGCCTTTAGGGAAGTACTTCAACATTCTGAGCCTCGGTTCCCTGGTGTCTTAAATGAATACATAATACCTTCCTTGTAGATTACGGTCATTATTATGAAATGGCGATAAAAGAATACCTGGCAGGTCCATCATACAGCATAAGTGCCCGGGTGAGGGTTGTATTTCTGCCTGGTAACCCCCAGCCTGCCATTGCAGAGCTTGCCTGGCCTCAGATCCTGAGAATGCCGCTCTTGGTGGTGTCTGTCACTTTCCTGCTTCAAGCTTGTAATTACTCATGGTGTGGATATGCTTCTGTTGGGCCACGCACCATGGAGACGGTGCGCTCTTAAAATAGGCTTGGGAGTCACATAGCCTAGAGTTTAAAACCTGGATCCATTCAGTACTAGCTTCATGGCTTTAAGCAAGTGATCTGACCACTCTGAATCTTGTTTTTTTATATGAAAAAAGAAATAGGTGGACTTGGTACACAGTAAACATCAAATAAATATTGGCTATTTTGCATTATTAGTATGAGAGGTAAATAATTGTTCATTTTTTAAAAGACTTTATTTTTTAGAGTGGTCTCAGTTTCACTTTAAAAAAATTGAAAGGAAGTTACAGAGAGTTCCCATATACTCCCTGCCCCTGCACAACTGTCCCTTCTATCAACATCTTGCACCAGAGTGACACATTTGTTACAACCAGTGAACCTACACTGATACATCATAATTGCCCAAAGCCCATAGTTTAGAGTTGACTCTTGGTGTTGGGTTCTGACTAATACATGATGACATATACCCACCATTGTAGTATCATAAGAGAAGAGTTTCACTGCCCTAGAAATCCTCTGTGATCTGCATATTCATCTCTCCTTTCCCCCAGGCCCTGGCAACCACTGATCTTTTTACTGTCTCTATAGTTTTGCCTTTTCCAGAGTGTCACGTAGTTGGAACCATGCAGTATGTAGCCTTTTCAGACTGGCTTCTTTGACTTAGCAATATGCATTTAAAGTTCATCCATATTTTTGGTGGTTTGATAGTTCATTTTTTCAGCACTGAAAAAAATTCTCTTGTCTGGATGCACCACAGTTTATTCATTCACCTACTTAAGGACATCTTGGTTGTTTCTAAGTTTTGGCAGTTATAAATACAGCTCTATAAAATCCACATGCAGATTTTGAGTGGGTATAAATTTTAACTCCTTTGTGTTATATAAATACCAAGGAGCATGATCGTTGCATGTTAATGGTAAGAGTATGTTTAGTTTTTCAGGAAACTGCAAAACTATCTTCCAACATGGCTGTACCATTTTGTGTTCCCACCAGCAACGAGTGAGAGTTTCTGTTGCTTCACATCCTCCGCAGTGTTCCGTGTTGTCAGTGTTTTGGAGATGGGCCATTATAACAGGTATGTTGTGGTATCTCATTGTTGTCTTAATTTACAATTCCCTAATGACATATGATGTTGAGCATCTTTTCAAATGCTTGTTTACCATCTGTATATCTTCTTTGGTGAGATCTTTTTCAAGGTTTTTGCCCATTTTTAAGTTGGTTCTTCAGAGAGGTTAAGTCACTTGCTGAAGTCCATGAAGTTAATACATAACTGAGCCAGGGGTTTAAACTCAAGTCTCTGTGAATCCCAAACCCATTCTAGCAGCACACAGTCTCCATGGTGTGCGGTCCAATAGAAGCACACACGTACATGCTATGTCAATTATGTATTTATATGTATACATCATGATATGGATAGGTAAAAATATCATGCACATGTATATATATACTATTTACTACTTTATTGTTCTCTCCTCCACTGAAATGTAAGTTCCATGAGGGCAGGGATCTTGCCTTGTTAACTACGATACTCCCAGCACCTAGAGGACTGCCTGGCCAAATGTGCAAGATGTACTTTATATTCTTCTAATAGTTCTTCTAACAGTTTTTTTTTTTTAGGTGTTAGCCATAGCTGTTCTAGGCTTTTCTACAAATGCTTGCTGAGTAAATGAATGAATACATGGACATATATATTAAGATATAATTTTGCAAATTACAGTGGCATAGGTGCTAGGTATGCTTCAGAGGGGGACAACAGTCCTATTTGGCCTATGACGGTACTATGTTGATGTTTCTTCCTTCCCCGTGGTATTAAAAGTTACCTTATTGACCATGGAGTTTTCAAATGGGGTATGCAGGTAAGAGGCATTCAGTCATGAAGAAGTCTGACTTTCCAGGGTAATGTGTGTGGGGACAGAAGAAGAGGGAAGGTATTATTATAATGCAAAATAGTCACCAGCTTTTTTCAGAGATCAGCTTAAAATCTCTGTCAGAATGGTTGCTATTTTAGACTATATTGATGGACCTCCAATAACTCTAATTAAGTGTTTTCTTCCCTAAGAAGAGGCAAGTGATCAATGACATTTTTCTAAGGTTTCTTGTGATTGTGTAGCAGAATGCATCTCTCAAATGCTGTAATTTGTGAGGATTCAATAGAAGAGTTAATGAGGGTTAGGAGGCATGCAAACTGAGTAATCATCATTTAGCTGACCAAAAAAAAAGTGTTAACATATCTAAAAAGGCCTAAGGTTAATTGAAATTTGGCAAAATGAAAGCCCTGTTTAGGATATTTTCCTTGCCACAAATTGGAGTACATCAGACTTATTTCTTAAACCCCCTATCAGTGTAACTCTGCTCATTGTGTCCTCCATGCACACGTCTTGGTTTATGTTTCCAAAAATATGCAGGAGATAAAATGCAAGAGGAAGCCAGAAGAGTTCTCTTAAAAACAGTTATAGGACTTAGCATAAATTTTTAGTATAAAATAATACACACTCATAATACAAAATTTGTAAAACACGAAACTTTAGAGAAAAAAGGAAGAAAAATGCAGATCTGTATACCAAAGCCACCAGATGCAAACATTTTTTTATATTTTGTATATGCATACTCTTAGCATATTTTAGATTTTTCTGTATGTACTGTTTTGAATCTTACTTTTATTTTTAACTAACTCAATGGATGGTCATCATGCTTATACATTGTGATGGTTAAATAATACATCAGAAGCAGATTCTAATTTAAGTGATCATTTCCTTGTTACTGAGAATTTCTTTCCCACTTTTATTAATGCTTCATTGAACATTTTTGTGACTGTTTGTTTCCAAATTCAGTATAAGGTTCTTACATGACACTCCCACCAGTAGAATATGTAGATCAAAGATTCCAAGCAAATTTAAAACTCTGTTCTCAAATTTCTGAAACTTTTCTTTTCAAAAAGGTTGGACCATGTGCTTTTACCTCCTTTACCAGAAATGCAAATGAATCCTCTCCAGCCTGAGTCTTTCATGGCATATATGTCACCACCATGACCTTGAACTTAGCCCTCTCCACAGTAGATGGGACCTGGGCCAATATAAGAAGAATCTCTCTTATTTTCTGCATTATATTTTTACTCTGAGAAACTCGAAGTGCTTTAGACTTTTGTTCTGAAATGTAAGTGGTGTTGGGACCAGAGGTGATACCAGGAATGGCTGGAATCACATCACATGCAAGTCGAAGTCCAGGGGACGAGCATACAGAAACCATGAGAGAAAATAGGGAGCTCGCAGAAGAAGTCAGTTTCACTGAGACAAGAAGTTGAGTGGCCCCTGGAACAAGAAGAGAGTGTGAGATAGAAGATCATGTCGGCCTAAAGGGTTTACGCTCCCATGAGGTCTGGCTGTACTTTCCTCTTATCAGCTTGGGAAATACTGTAAAAGAATGTAGAGGATGTTTGTAGCAAACCTATAACCAACCTAGAGAAATTTAAAATGAGCTTCCCAGGAAAGAGTCAGGGAGGGTGATGTCATGATATTAAAATAATAAGCATGCCATAAACCATTAACATGCTATGCGGTAGTATTTCTGCATCTGAATTAGCAGACCAGTGCTAATTACAGGGAAGGAGGAACTTACCTGTTGTGATTCCGCAGTGTGTTTGCATGTGTCAGGGACAGTCTGTGTGTCCTGTCATGTACAATAGCCACAGCTATAGAGGAGATGAACGTACTTCTGCGAGAGAAGTTGAGGCAAAACTGGCTGGTACCTTCCCATCCCTCTGTTAGCAAGTGATAGAGCTGGGACATGAGCCTGGGGCCACTCTGACCCCAGGGGACATGCTCTTTTCTCTCCTCTATTGGACTTACACATGCTTCTATTTCCATTAAACCTGAAAACAGAAAATGCTTCTGTACTTAGGGTCTTTTTTACCTTTTAGGCCAAACATATTCTGTAGGGCTTGTTTTTCTCTGGTCAAGGATTGAAACCTATTCTTCACTCACCTTGTCATTATTCCCTCAACTCACATCTTCCCAGACTTCCTAGCTTTAGAAATTACAGATTTTTGCGGAAGACATACAGATGGCCAAAAGGCACATGAAAAGATGCTTGATATCGCTAATTATCAGAGAAATGCAAAGGAAAACTACAATGAGGTATCGCCTCACACCAGTCAGAATGGCCATCATCAAAATGACTACAAATAATAAATGCTGGAGAGGGTGTGGAGAAAAGGGAACCCTCCCACAGTGTTGGTGGGAATGTAAATTGATACAGCCACTCTGGAGAACAGTATGGAGGTTCCTTAAAAAACTAAAAATAGAACTACCATATGACTCAGCAATCCCACTACTGGGCATATACCCTGAGAAAACCATAATTCAAAAAGAGTCATGTACCACAGTGTTCATTGCAGCTCTATTTACAATAGCCAGGACATGGAAGCAACCTAAGTGTTCATCGACAGATGAATAAATAAAGATGTGGTACATATATACAATGGAATATTACTCATCTATAAAAAAGAATTAAATAATGCCATTTGTAGCAACATGGATGGACCTAGAGTTAATCATACTAAGTGAACTTAGACAGAGGAAGACAAATATCATATGATATTGCTTATATGTAGAATCTAAAAAAAAATGATACAAATGAACTTATATACAAAACAGAAATAGATCCACAGACCTAGAAAACAAACTTATGGTTACCAAAGGGGAAAGCGGAGAGAGAGATAAATTAGGAGTTTGGTATTAACACATACACACTATATGTATAAAATAGATAACCAACAAGGACCTAGTGTATAGTACGGGTAACTCTATTCAGTATTTTGTAATAACCTATAAAGGAAAAGAATCTGAAAAAAAAAAAAGATATATATGTATGTACAACTGACTCACTTTGCTGGACACCTGAAACTAACACAACATTGTAAATCAATTATACTTCAATAAAAAAGGAATTACAGAATTTGGAGACTAAGATACATACTCACTAAGATAAAAGGCATACCGTTAAAATAGGAGTTTCATGAACCAGGTGTACCTTAGGGCAACCTCATGCTGAAAGTGAGAGAAGTAAAGCAGAAGGACGAAGAAGAACAAGTCTTCCAGTTGTGTTTCCTTGTTCAGGCTTCCCCTCCCTGCCCTACAAGTTTCTTCCACTCCCCCAGATCCTGTGGCATGTTTTTCTATTATCACTACTTAGCCTCATCCATTCATCTACCTGAGTTCAAGGGAAGATTCACATTACTGATTTTTCTTACCGTGAAACTTATTTTCAGGTCCAGGTAAATTGATGTTCATCTTCAATTCCCCACATAATCTCCCAGGCACACTCATTCTATTCAATGTGCTCTACAAGACATAGAGCTCCACTGTGGGTAAGATGGGTTATAGTTACTGAAATGAAATTTAAAAACCAAGAAGAAAAAAAAAATCTCTGCAGCCCTCCCTCACCCTGTTTCCAAAGGGTCAGACTGCAATTTATCCTCCAAAGTATTCTCTTAGGCTTTATCTCACCCTGGAGCAAGTCTTAGATGGTGCTGTTCAGAGATACCATAAAGAAATTGCTATCACTAATAACATTTTACTTTATTATACTTATGAATTCATTTATTCACTCAATGAAAAAACCTTTATTAGTGACCTTTATGTACTGGGCTGGGCACGGTGCAAGCTTAGGGGAAAGATGCAGAATTTGTAAGATACAGATTCTGTCTGTTGCAGGAAGAATGAGAGTAAACAATCAGAGCAGTGAGATAGAGCTTCTGGTGGCAACCGTAGAAGGGCACCCTCACTCTGCCCAAAGGGTATCAGAAGAGAGTTAGCCAAAGAAGATACTGTTGATTTAGCACTTGCAGAATAAATGGAGAGGGCACGTGCAAAAGCAAGTGTGTCTACAGAACCAGGGGAGATGGGGATGCATGATTCTTTTAGTGACAGAGACTGGTGCCAGAGGTTGTGGGAGCAACCGTGGGGAGCAGCACAATGACCCACCGTGCCCCGTGAGGCAGGAGGCCAGGGCCACATCACAGAGGGCCTCCTAAGCAGTGGTAAGATCTTAAACTTTACCCCCCTAAAAACTAACAGAGGTGGGGCCATACCAGCACAGCTGCATCACTGGTGGCTATCAGGGATGTATTGTCCCTGGTCCATTATAGGCTCATTGTAGGCAGCAGATGTTAAATTCCAGATCCTGCAGGCTCCAGGAGGGGGCTCTAAATTCCTGGTTTGAAGGAGAAAATAAGAGTTAGGAGAAAAGAGAACCCCTGTTTTGCTGTTTATTAACTGTGAGATTAGATACTCTGTCTACTTACTTGCATAATGAGGGTGAACTGGGCTACCTTCATGGGTAAATATCCTAGTGTATAAATCGCTTTGCTCACCATCTTTGTGGAGATAAAGCTCACTGTGATATTTACCAAGATCCCCTCATTGCTGCCTCATACCCAGGCATTCCACTTTCACCACCTGTGTCAACTCTGAGCTTTGGAGTTGCAAAAGCCACATCTCTGGCAACAGGCTAAAGATTTAAGAGTCAGAGTCTGAAGGAAGGGCAAGAGTCAACTTTGGTTTGTGTGGGTGCAAGGTCTGTGTCCTTCTATTCCATGTTTTGGGGCATGATGAGAAGCATCCCAGATGGTTTGGGGGAAGCCAAGGGTAGAAGGAGCTGGGCTTCTGATTCATTTCCCATGACTGCTGTAATAAATCACCCCAAAGTCGGTGGCCTTAGAAAACTAAAACTAGAACTACCATATGACTCAGCAGTCCCACTACTGGGCGTATACCCTGAGAAAACCATAATTCAAAGAGTCATGTACCAAAATGTTCATTGCAGCTCTATTTACAATAGCCAGGATATGGAAGCAACCTAAGTGTCCATTGACAGATGAATGGGTAAAGAAGATGTGGCACATATATACAATGGAATATTACTCAGCCATAAAAAAAATGAAATCGAGTTATTTGTAGTGAAGTAGATGGACCTAGAGTCTTTCATACAGAGTGAAGTAAGTCAGAAGGAGAAAAATACCATATGCTAACACATATATATGGAATCTAAAAAAAAAAAAAAGGTACTGATTAACCTCGTTGCAGGGCAGGAATAAAGAGGTAGACATAGAGAATGGATTTGAGGGCATGGGGTGGGAGGACGAAGCTGGGGCGAAGTGAGAGTGTCATTGACATATATACACTACCGAATGTAAAATAGTTGGCTGGTGGGAAGCAGCAGCACAGCACAGGGAGATCGGCTCGGTGCTTTGCGATGACCTAGAGGGCTGGGATGGGGGGATGGGAGGGAGGCTCAAGAGGGAGGGGATATGGGGGCATACGTATGCGTATGGCTGATTCGCTTTGTTGTGCAGCAGAAACTAACACAGTATTGTGAAGCAATTATACTCCAATGAAGATCTATTAAAAAAATACACATTTATTTTCTTACAGTTCTTAGTGGGTCAAAATTAAAGGGATCATGCTTCCTCTGTGGACATCTGTTTCCTTGCCTTTGCCTGATTCTGGAGGCTGTCCATATTCCTTGGCTGGTGTCTTCTTCCACCCTCAAAGCCCATAGCGTAGCATCTTTAAATACTGCTCTCTCTGCTATAGTCATGGCGTTGCCTTCTCTCTTCTGTCTCAGTCGTCAAATGTCCCTCTACTTCCCTCTTATAAGAACACTGTGATCATATTTAGGGCCCAACTGGATAATGCAGGATTACCTCCCCCATCTCAAGGTCCTTAAATTAATCAATATCTACCAAGCTCTTTTTGCAATTTAAGGTAACATAGTCACAAGTTCCAGGGGTTAGGACCTGGACATCTCTGGGGATCACTCTTCAGCCCTCCAGAGTTCCTTTAATGAGTAAATCCTGGGGAACCCTGGAGCAGACCAGGGACTAGGGTGAGGTGAATGAAGCACTCAGGGCCGGAGACTTAAGGAGTCCGTCACTTTCAGGATTATCCTGGGTGAGGAATCAGCTCCTGAAAATGAGTGTGCCTTTAAATTTTGTGCACTAGATGCCTTGCTCACCTTACCCTAGTCTGGATACTGTCTTGGAGTGGCAAAACAGAGCTGGAGCAGAAATAGGTGGGGCTATGTCTAGGCAGCAGGCCTGAGACAGTCCAATAGAGTTCCTGCTGGTTCCAGGAGCTGAGATGTGTTTGCCTGAATGACTGTGTGTGTGTGTATGTGTACCTTGAGTAAGAGACAAGGAGGAAGAGATAGAGCAGTAGAATGATCCCCCTTGATCACAAGAGTAAGTAACACCCCTCTCTCGTAACACCCCAGAGTGGACTGGGTTTCATTCAGATGGAGCTAGTCTTGGAGTGGCCTTGCCTATTTGAGAATGGGATCCCAGGCCAGATAGTGAATGAGCTTGTCTGAGTTTGCCAACATGGACACCACCAAGGACCAGATGAACACCCCCTGGAAGGTACATGCAGCAGGGAAAAATGATGAGAAGATCACTGATTGACATCTATTAAAACAACTCCTGGAGAATGAGGCCTCGAAGAGGAAATGAAATGCAGACATGACACATCGTGGACATACATCCAGAACGTCTTGTCTGTGAGTTCCATTGAGCAACGATGTTCCTTTCCTCCTGGTACCCCACTAGGACCAGAAGCTTTTTGTGTACCATTTGTTCTAGAGCTCCAGTCTCTCTAGGAAGCTCAACGAAGAATAGCTCCTTCCCCAGTCCTGGGCCTGGCTGTCTTCCTCCACACCTCCTCCTTCTCTCCCTCATACACTTCAAGCCGGGAGAACAGTGACTCATGCTAATTATATAGTAAGCGGAGAAGAAAAAAAAAAATACAGACTTTTTTTCCCCCCCAACAGCATCTGGGACTTTCTATTTATTTGTCCACTATTTATAACTCACTCGGACAAGGAGGTCTTATCTCCTCCCACCACCATTTCCCCAAGTGAAATTTCCCTAGGGTGGATCCAGTTTTATCTAAATTGGCTGGACAGAGGAGTACAGCATATATAATCCATACTGAAAGAGATAAGGTTTCCTCCTTGTACTTGATATAAAAATAACCAACAAGCAAAATGAGCATGATAGGGAAAAGTTAATTTACTTCCCTGCCTAATTAGTAGATGCAGGATAAATGTATCTGCTTAGCTCCCTAATTATAATAATACTTAGCAGTTACATGAAACTCTTCATCATCAGAAATACCACCCTCTTCTGGCACTAAATAATTAATCTTCATCACTCCTATGTGAGCATCTTATCTGAGCAAGAGAAGTACCATGAGATTGGAGGAGAGCAGAAGATCAGGGTGAGGTGCTAAGGCCACCCCTTATCGTTAAAGCAGAAGCTGCTCCCTGTGTCCAGGTCCCCTGGCATCAGGACCTGGGGGCTCGGGCTCAGGGACAATCTGTCCACCTCAGACAGCTCAGCGCTCTGCCAGCTGCAGCAGGAAGCTCACCACCGAGTCCCAGAGCCTGTGGATTCCAGCCTGCCTGGCTGTGTAGCTAGAATCCTCCTCCCACAGTGAATGAGGCCACAGTGGATCCAAGCGGAGGGTGCTTCCGGGTGCCACGCTGGAGCAAGGAGCGGTCCCAGATGAGCCCCTCTGGGCGCCTTCAGTCTGTTAATGGGCTTTCTGCCCAGTTCCTGGTTTGATGTGCATTTGCTCAGCCCTACTTTTTCCTATTTCCTGTGGTGGGATCCAACTCCTGGAACCTCTTGTGTCAACTCAGAGTTCCTGCTAATGCCTGTGACTCTTACCTTCACCATGTAACAGAAAATTCTTTGCCTCCAAGCCCTGTGGCCTCACAGAACCCGAGCCTTAGATCAGATACCTTCAGCAGATACAATTTCAGCCTCCAGTAGAGTCAGGTTTGCTGCTCCATCCTCCTGAGTTACAAGGGTGTTGCCTACTTGCCATCCTGGGGGTATGGACACAGTCTTCTCCCCACCCCCATCTCATGTCTTCCTCACCCTGCTCCTCCCGCCAGGAGCTCTCAGCTTGCCCCTAGCCTGGAGCATGCCAGCCAGGGCAGGAGCCTTTGTCCAGGACGAGGACTTAGGTCGTAGATGAAGCAGAAGTGTGCCCTGTCTCCCTGTCCCTTACACTTGAAACTTGCCAGCAGCTGCAGAAGCCCCTATTGTCTACAGATATTGGAAACACATTAGTATTATGAAAGAAAGAAAAAAAAATCCAATACAGTCATCATTCTGTTTGGTGCTTAATAGACCCTCAATGAAGTTTGTTTAAAAAACATTTATTTATTTATTTATTTTTACATCTTTATTGGAGTATAATTGCTTAACAATGGTGTGTTAGTTTCTGCTTTATAACAAAGTGAATCAGTTATACATATACATATGTTGCCATATCTCTCATTTTCACAATGTTGATTCTTCCAATCCAAGAACATGGTATACCTCTCCATCTATTTGTATCATCTTTATTTTCTTTCATCAGTCCGTCTTAAATTTTCTGCATACAGGTCTTTTGTCTCCTTAGGTAGGTTTATTCCTAGATATTTTTTTTCTTTGTTTTGCAATGGTAAATGTGAGTGTTTCCTTGATTTCACTTTCAGATTTTTCATCATTAGTGTATAGGAATGCCAGAGATTTTTGTGCATTAATTTTGTATCCTGCTACTTTACCAA
>NW_020173036.1:1439060-1445773 GCF_003031525.2 Neophocaena asiaeorientalis asiaeorientalis | reverse complement strand
TATTTCTCCTTGGATTTATCCTGTATGGGACTCTCTGTGCTTCCTGGACTTGATTAACTATTTCCTTTCCCATATTAGGGAAGTTTTCAACTATAATCTCTTCTAATATTTTCTCAGTCCCTTTCTTTTCCTCTTCTTCTGGAACCCCTATAATTCGAATGTTGGTGCGTTGAATGTTGTCCCAGAGGTCTCTGAGACCGTCCTCAGTTAATTTCATTCATTTTTCTTTATTCTGCTCTGCAGTAGTTATTTCCACTATTTTATCTTCCAGGTCACTTATCCATTCTTCTGCCTCAGTTTTTCTGCTATTGATCCCTTCTACAGTATTTTTAATTTCATTTATTGTGTTGTTCATCATTGCTTGTTTCATCTTTAGTTCTTCTAGGTCCTGGTTAAATGTTTCTTGCATTTTGTCTATTCTATTTCCATGATTTTGGATCATCTTTACTATCATTATTCTGAATTCTTTTTCAGGGAGACTGCCTATTTCCTCTTCATTTGTTAGGTCTGGTGGGTTTTTATCTTGCCCCTTCATCTGCTGTGTGTTTCTCCATCTTCTCATTTTGCTTATCTTACTGTGTTTGGGGTCTCCTTTTTGCAGGCCTCAGGTTCATATTCCCATTGTTTTTGGTGTCTGTCCCCAGTGGCTAAACTTGGTTCAGTGGGTTTTGTAGGCTTCCTTGTGGAGGGGACTAGTGCCTGTGTTCTGCTGGATGAGGCTGGATTAAAAAACTACATTTCAGCTGATTTTCTAAGGCCTTATTTTTTGTGACTTTCAGAAAAAAGGAAACACATAGCCAAGTGATGAAGAGTATCTACAACTAGGAGATCTTGCCTTTATCTTGTAGACAGGGGTGGGGAAAGGAGATCAAGAAAAACAATCATTACTTAAATTGCATCTTCACTGTGTTTTTGTTTTTTTCCTTTTATAAACATAATAGGCCATAAATATCACTTACATTTAAAATTTGTTAAAGCCTGAAGCTAGTATAATGAGATAAGAATTATAAGTTCTAATTATGAGCTTTGAGGCAATGTAATTATGCAGTGGTTTGGGGGGAAAAAAATGAACGCAGCATAACAGTCTCCTTCTTTCTCGTTTTCTTAATTTTGGGCTTTTTCCGTAACCAAGGAAAAAGATCTGACTCCTACCAATTATTCCTCCACAGTTCAGCTAACAGTGTATTTCTGGTTCAATCATATGGGTACAGAAATGGGAGGAGGCAAAGAAATGAACACATTTGCTACGTCTTCTCACAACGTGACTGTGAGGTGGTAACTCTTAATGCCACTTCTTAAATCAGAAATCTGACCCCATATTCCATCTGATGTCAAATGCCACTATCTATTTCTGTCTGTCACACACTGGGCTAGTTCAGAGCGTCATTCAGGGTGGGGAAGGTGACAGTAGAAGGTTCTGACAAAGGAAAGACTGAGCAGGGCATGATGCTGCCAAGAAATCACTGAGGTACCAGCACGTGGGAGGCTTATCCTCGTTCTTCAAGGAACCCAGGTCTGCAATGAGAGTGAAAGCTTCAGGAGGTCAGGTTTCCATTTGATACTAAAAGGAAACTGCTGAACCGTCAGAGCTCCTGCTCTGGACTAGGCAGTTTTCTGGAGATGAATAAGCAAAGGAAATGAATAGACTCCTCAGGGATGTAGTGGAAGAAATACAATCTGCAATCACATAACCGCTTCTCTTGAGGTCGTTTCCAACCCTGAGGTGCTCTGACTCTGTATTTGAACTCTCTGTGTCTCAAGGTCCTCATCCCCAAAGTGAGAGAAGTTGGATTAAAGCCTAAACAAATGCTTCCAGTTTTATAGATGTGTGTACGTGTGTGTCCTTAACTGAAACCTACGCTTAAGTGTGACGACTCCACGTAGCACAGCTGTATTCATCATGCTAACTACATTTTTCGGAAGAAAGAATAAAGAGATTATATTTCCTGACCCATGTTTGGTTGATTAATAAAAACAATGGGGGAGAACAGAATTGTTATCCTACTTAGACTGATAGAAAATGACAGTGAGGGATGATGATCACAGCTGGGTGGCCAGAGTTTTACTCAGAGGATGCCTATCTTATTTTCATAATAAAAACAGCCAACATATAATGTAACTTGTACCTTCTGCTTTCCAAATGTATTCTATGCATTTCCCATATTTAATCTGCATGACAAATTATTATTATTGATTATCCTTCCCATTACACAGAAGGAGAGAATGAAGCTCAGATAAGACGGGTGGTGTACCCCAAACTCCCAGTCTGGTTCCGAAGCCCCTGCATTCTCCACTGCACCCTCTGCCCAAGGATAATCAGAGAAACCAAAACTCAAAGAGTTAAAACATGATCCATTCTCATAAATTCATAAGAAATTATTTGTAGGTAATGTGGGCCTATAGAGGGGGCGGCACAAGCCCTCTGCCCTCTCTGAGTCTGTGGTGTTCCGTGTGGCTTGGACATGGGAGCCCGTGGCCTTGTGGGCTGCCTTTGCCAGTGATTATGCCACAGAGCACCCACTGGAAATTATGCCAATCGCACTTCACACCCAGACCCCCCGTAAAGAAACCTCCACCTGGGCTCTTCCCACACAGCTTCCTTACTCATCCACAAAACCAGCTTCTCTGAGATCCCCAGCACCACTATCTGTCCTTGGCTACAACACCTTAAAAGGTTAAAGACAAACACATTCTCTTTCTCAGAAAATTAATTCTGCTTCACACTGACATATGCTGTATTGACAAAGGACCGCAGGCCTTTCTCTCCCCCAAATTTTCAGAACAGAAGGTCTCTGTCCAAAATAGAAGTGTATGTTACACTGTTCCCATAAAGTAAGGAGACAAGAAGAGTCTCGGAGCCACAAACATTCTATTTCCAAGTTCAGAGCAAACAAAAAATATGTCAGCCCAGAGGGGATGAATTTGGAGGGAAGGGGGAGCGAGACATGCAAACTTTATTCTATGTTTAAATCCCAACATATGGGCCATTCCTATTTTGGTATGACAAATACTGACTTCCATGTTTTGTAATTAATGATATAAAAAGAGGAGCTAAGCTACATTTGAAGGTCCCAGTAGGCTGTCCCCCTACCAGTAGTGTGGAGACCCTGTGCCATCTTGCAGGTTAGATTTGAGGAAGTCAGTTGGCATTGCCCTGTTTGAGAACAGAGTGCAGATGTGAATCTGGACCAAGGTACTTATTTCTCCTGATAAATCTCATTTTCTGGGATCAACTTTTAGCAACTTATTGTATCCCTAAGATGCAACCTTCCAGGATCCAGGGTTGTTGGGAGACCCCTTGAAGGTGCTGGGCTGATGGACGGATGTTTCTGAAGGCTAGTGATGGGGATGTGCCACCTGAGCCCTAGTCAAGGAGAGCAGCACTCTGTATGGGCCAAACTCAGGTCTCAGTAGATCTCTGGGCCATTCCCATTTGTCAGGCTAATTGGAAAAGCACTTGAGAAGTCAAATGAAATAAATCCTCTACCTCTTTCCCATGAATGGAAGTGGGCTAGTTCTCACAGTCCATGTACATGGTGCTACTAACACCAGGACCCATGTCCCTGGACCCCAGAGTGTAGCCCTTCTCTGTGCCCAAGCTGCATCCCTATTCCTCACCTTGGCTAGCCTTTGACCTAGATCATGTTCCTAATTACGACTGCAGACTATAGTTCTACAGTGATTCCCGGCTGCTCCAAAATTCCACAGCTAGATCTTTCATCCCAGAATGCTCATTTAGCAGTTCACCAGCTGAGCTGTAGGAAACGTGTAGCTTCCTTTTTTATTTTTATTTTTTTCTCTAATGAGACATGATGCATCAGTAGCTTGGAGTTGAAAACAGAATAGTCCACTCAGGGCTACCCACCAGCCTTGCTCAGTTCTGTCTAGGTTTCCAAAGTTTTGCGTATGTCAGGATTTTCAGGTGGTGTGGGAAGTAACTTGTTTAGGTCCTTGTTTACCATGCTGCCTATGCTTAGACTTCATGGTTCGCATTGGGTTTGGGGGTCTCAGTCCACACAGATGACCACAGTCTCCGGTTTCCCATCCTCAGGCTCCTGGCTGTGCAGCTCTCCCTTAGCTCACTCAGGCACCTTTTATGATACAGGAGACTTAGTGCCTGTAACCACATCACCTTGGACTTGAGAAACTATCCTTTCCCCAAGGCCATGTTATTCCTGGTGCAGAGGGATGTTTTCCTTCTCTGGAAGCCTCCTGTGCTAGAAAAACTCTGAGCCCCTTTCAGGGCTGTGTGCAACTGACATGCCTGCAGCCATTTCCATTCTGAATTTTGATCACTTCCCCGGGCTCCGTCTGAGGAAAGAGGCATAGTGTCACTTTGAATTTTATTTTGCATTCTATCAAAAGTAGCAGTTTACCCAAAAGTTTAGCTCAATACTCATTCCCCCACCAACATCTACTTTGCTCTGGCAAGTAGATTCTCTTTTTTACTGTATCTTTGAAATCATTGTTTCTAAAGGCATTCCAACAAATTTTAGTATTTAAATTTTCTTTCTGCTAGGACTTGGACAATTCATATATGAAATAAAGAATTCATGAGTGGAGTGTGTGTGTGTGTGTGTGTGTACTCATGAGAATGCATGTTTTATAATTTACAAATTAAATCTTTTCTCTACCTCAACCGATCTTTTAAATATGATCATGTGATTGCTTGCCTTTATTTTATTAATGTGGTAAATTACAGTAATTGATTTTCAAATGTTTAATCAAACTTTAATTCCTGGAATTTTAAAAAAAGGACTTTGTTAAAAGAGTACATTTGCTTTTCTGTAACTCTGGATTTGGTTTAATAATGAGTGTTCAGGAATTTGGCTCCTATGTTCGTCAAGAGATTGCCCTTCCTTGCAAACTCCTTGTAAGCTTTTGCTATCGTTATACTGATCTCATAAAATGAACTGGCAGAATTCCCTCTTATTCTATTATCTGGACAAGTTCATTAACATCTGTATCTTTTCTTTCACAAATATTTGGTAGAGTTCACTGGTCAAAGCCTTTCAGCCTGCAGTTGTTCTTGTGGTTGGGCTATTGTCTGGTGGGAAGTATATCTTCTAGAGTTTTAATTTCTTTAATAGATCTAGGAATTGGCAGATTATTTATGTCTCTTTGTGTCGTTTGGTTAACTAGTATTCTCTAGGAACTTATTGCACCAAAAATTTCAAAATTATAGAGTGTCCTCTTATTATCTTTTAAACCTGGTGACGGATTCTGTTGGGATGGTTTTCATTTCGGACTCTCAACCACTGCGCCACCAGGGAAGCCCCCATCGATTCATTTTTGCTTGTTCATTGCTTCCAGTAGTTTATCAATTACATGGTGGATACAGGGACTCAGCCAAAGAACAATCGCTAAAGAGCTCTCTGCACAGAAAAGAATCAACCCCACGGCGAAAGAAGAGTAACTGACGGCCTATCCCCAGTATTTTAAGACCGCAGGACTATGTAAAAACTTCTTATAGAAATCTTCCTTTGGGGACTTCCCTGGCAGTTCAGTGGTTAAAACTCCACACTTCAACTGCAGAGGGCACAGGTTCAATCCCTGGTCAGGGAACTAAGATCCCGCAAGCCACGCAGCCAAAAAAAAAAAAAACAGAAATCTTCCTTTGACATCCTTTGTTTCTCAACTTTTATCAAGTCACAGACAACATTAAGCTGTCTGATCGCCACAGTTCACATCTGTCATGAACTGAATTGTGTCTCCCAGAATTCTATGTTGAAGCTCTAACCCGCACTGTGACTGAGTTTGGAGATGGGGCCTTTACGGAGATAATGAATTAAATGTGGTCGTGAGGGTGGGGCCCTGACCCGACAGGACCTGCCCCCTCATAAGAAGAGGGACACCAGAGCTCGCTGGCCCTGGGTGCACTTGCACGGAGAAAAGGCCACGTAAGAACACAGCGAGAAGACACCATCCCTAAGCACAGGAGGGGAGCCTCACCAGAAACCAACCCTGCTGGCACCTTGATCGTAGACCTCCAGCCTCCAGAACGAAGAAAATTAATTTCTGCTTGAGTCACACAGTCTGGCGTTTTGCTACGGCAGCTCGAGTGACCGAGACAACATCTTTCATTCCTGGTTCAAGCAAGAAACTCTGTGACGGCTTAGAGATTACAGGAAACAAGAGCCTGTGGGCCTCGGGTCCAGCCCTGCTCTCCCACAAGTTCATTAACTGCCAACCCTGAGTAACTCACTGCCCATTCCTGGGTCTCAGGTCCCTCTTCTGCTCATAAGATACCGGGTTACTGAAAATTACTACCTGAAAAATGGGTGTTAAAGTGTGGACCTTCCATGCACATGCCTGACACGCGACCCTACGCTTACTTATTCTGTAAGGGTTTCTCAGTCAGGATTCTCCGCTGCAGTATAAACAATTCTGGCTACATAAGCAGGAGGGGATTCAATGGGAGGACACCAGAGGGGCCACAGAACGGACAAGGTAGTTCAGGTTCAGAACAGTCAAGAACCAAGTGAGGCTGGGCAGCAGAGGGGTTCACCAGGGTCTCTGCAGTGAGCATCTGCCGATCACACTGAGCTGGGACTGCCACGGGCACAGCTGCCAACAGACCTTCCAGGCCTCTGCTTCACAGCATCACTCCCACAAAGTTCAAAGTCCAGCTGGGAGTGTCCCACTAGCCACGCCTAGGTCACATGCCACACTGCCTGTCAACCTTGCAGCCCTCACATGATAGGGATTCCCCA
>NW_020173036.1:1399920-1438990 GCF_003031525.2 Neophocaena asiaeorientalis asiaeorientalis | reverse complement strand
GCTTCAGTTTTAGCTGGAAAAATCCAAGCTAATAAAAAGCATAGCACTGGTATAATACAATCCCAGTCAGAGAGAGAGACACAACAGCTCCAGAACCTTCTACAGATAACAGAACTGCATCCTGTTCTATATCAAACTTGCTCGGTTCCCCTGAAGAAATCTCTTGCAGTTAGTTACACCTTCCATTTCCTCCTCTAGAGATGGCGATACAGATAACGATTAGTGACTTCACTGAACCATGAAGAGAACTAATGAGCAACTTCAGAAGACAACAACTGTAACCAAACAATACTGAAATCATGGTACCATGAAGCTTTTTAACAACTCATACTATTATAGTTAAAAACACCAGGATAGCTTCCCGCTGGGATTTGGTACACTATCTCTGCATAATTTTCTCATTTGAGGAGGTAAGGATATTAACATGTTGGTTTAATTCAAAGCGTGTTCCAGAGTATTTATTGGAAGATGTTCTGTGGCGCTTTGCTTTGTTTTATTCTCTTCTAAATAAAATGCAATCCTCTTTTACCAACCTGGAAAGCAAGGCTGTCAGCCCTTTAAGTAACCAAAACAAACTAAACTAAATACTCAATTCACTAAGAACAAAGGCGAAGAAACTCTCAGTCAGCCATCTGTTTCCAAAATAATTTAATTCAAAACACAGTCCCATAACAACAGGGAAAAGGATACCACCAGCTTCAAGATAATCTTCCGTCTCCCATTACACTCGGAGCCGGAATGGCACACGACGTCCCGTGACTAAGCAAGAGAAGGCACTTCGCCCCAAGACACAGGAGCCCGAGGCCAGCAGTTTCCACACAAACACACAAGCCCAAAACCAAGCGACCAGGAGCCATCAATGCCTCCTGGGTGGTTCTCCTCCCAACAGTCAGGAGCTTATGCTACAGGCTCAATTCCTTAATTCAGCTCTAAATTAAGTTTTTATTTTATATCAAAGGGAGCAGGAGGCTTAAAGGAGAGAGGGGGCCATGCTGGCTGGAAGCAGCAGCGTGGACAAAGGCTCCACGTCTGGACAATGTGGAGTGTGTTTGCATAACAAACTAGTGGCTCCACTTGGTTGGAGAGAATATTAGAAAAGTTGGCTGAGGAGCGTGAGAATGTTGGTGGACAATGGGGAGCCACGGGAGATTTGGGGCACAGTGGCCTTCTTATCAAAGTCACGCTGCAGAGAAATCAACCTGGCAGAGCAAAGCACAAAACATCGATCTACCGCACACAGGTACACGGGCGACGGGGCAAGGAATGAGGAGGGTATGACCGGATGGGCATGGGAAAGATGTTACAAGAGAGACTGCACAGCAGGCCGGTGATAAAATTAGCTACTGATGAGATGGATGGGGCAAGAAAAGAAGAAAAAGTCCAAGGAGATTCTGAGTCACAGATTCAACTGCCCACTACAGACAATTCCATTTGAGTATCTAACAGGCCCCTAAAAAACCCTGATCCTCCCTCTCTGGGCCAGTTAATAGGTCCTTCTCACAGTCAGCTTCTTGTAGTTAACTCTCAAATCCTTTCATCCCCACCACTACTAAAGTCCGGGCCCCTACCACTGCTTGCTCATAGCCTCTGTGAGGAGATGGGCTTTCCAAGGTACTGCAGAGCACAGGACGTAGAGACGTTCTGACACCCTGGACACCAACCCTGCTTCCTTGCTCACCCTGAGTCTGGTTCAAGAACCAGGAAAACCCAGAGCAACCATAAACAGTCCTCCCAATGACACGGAAGAGACTGCTTTGATAAGTGCTTCTTGAGTGGTGTGGTACACCCCAGTGCAAAGGGTGGTGGCCCAGTAAGGGCTGGGCACCTCCAACATGACCATTTTCTATTCATGCACAGCGTCCCTAGAGCTGTGTGACTACCCCCTCCCATGCGCCCCAACCCCTAGGGCTCTAGGGCCAAGGGAAATTGTGCTAGGAAATGCTGTAATTGTAGGACATTCTCCCTGATCAGAAGTGTGCTCCTGGCCACGGAAATCAGTCGAGGCTGTGGTCTCTCCTTACCAGCTATAACCTACCCTAAATCCCTAAGCCTCTTCTAGCGCCTCCAACCCATCCAGAGTTTTCTGGCATGCAGAAACGATCAACCCATTTCTGTATATCTGAGGTTTATCTAAAGGAAGAAAAGAAATAATCCTTCCATGACATTCCAGTCTTAAGATCCTCCACGGGTTCCTAAGAGCCTTCAGAAATCCAAAGTCCTCAGCTGTGACACAAGAGCCCTCATCTTCCAGTCACTGCCTGTCCTGCTGGTGTCACCTGCCCCAAATCAGCCCATACTCCCACCATTCAGCGTTTTCTCTGACCACCACGCTTTTGGAAAAGTTGTTCCCTCTCCTGGAAACACCCATCCCTCCTTTCCCTAACTCCTATCACGCTCCCAGACTTCTCTCTTCCATCATCCCCAGAACCCTGTGTGTGCTTTTCTCATAAAACTTAAATGGCAACACTTGGCTTGTTCATCTCCCTCCCCTAGTAGATTACAAGCTGCTTGGAGGAAAAAACTATCTTTCACCAGTCTGCCTCCCAGGTCTAGCCCGAGGCCTGACGTGTCCATTCATTCATCAATCATTCATTCATAAATCCAACAAATGTCTACTGGTCATGTAAGCTAAGTGCTGGGTGTGAAGTGTCAACCAAGACAAAAAGGTGTCCTGCTCACGGACCTCACAGTGGAGAAAGGAGACAATAATTATAAACTGAGAAGACGGCTAAGGAAACAAGCAAGGTGTTATGGCTGAGGATGACAGGCAAAGAAGGTTAAGAAAGATGACTTTGAGGAGGTCATGTCTGAGCCAAGACCTAAAGAAAGAGCAGGCAGGAGAAGAAGAGTGGGAGACTGCTCCAGGCAGAGGGGATGGCATGTACAAAAGGCCTGGCGCGGGAAAGATCTGGAGAGATGTGAAAAGAGCTGCTGTAAACGGTGCACAGCCAGCAAGGGGGGCCTGGCTCAGGCGAGGCTGGCGTGGAAGGCAGGGAACCAAGTCCAGGTGGGTGGAAATGTGATTCTGGTGCCCAGTGGAGTAATGGGGGCCAAGGATACAGATTTGGTGATTACCTGCAGAAAGATGGTAAGTGAAATCAAATGACTCCATCAAGGCAGAGAGAGAACAAAGTTTGACCGCCACACTCTACAGTGCTACGTTCATCTAAGGGGTGGCAGGAGAACCCCGTATTCTACAGCAGTCTGAAGGGGCCACCTTTAGCAATCATACCAAATAGAGCGCTGTTTACATACACTTCTACAAGCTATCTCAGTCGAGCACACAAATTATTCTCATCTTTACTTAATTTATTTCCATTCACCGACAGTCTGCCCCAAACCCCCTTTTCTGCCTGTTTATTGGTATGAAGAGCCTACTGATTAGCAATTATCCACAGTGTTAACTCTCTAAGTTTCTGTAATTATGACCTGTCTTGGTTTATTTGAGGGCTCCTTGGGACTTCAGGATGAGGAATAACATGAAGTTAATGTAAATACTAATTTGCCAAGAAACTAACCAAACCAAATATGCAGATAAGCGAAAAGGCAATTTTCCAAAACTGAGGTTTCTACCAGCCTGGAGAGTTCTATATTTGTTTTTGCTATATAAAGTGAAGTGTTTAAATGCCACCAATAAACCAATTTTGGCATTTTTAACTTTTTATTATGAAATTTTCAGACATACACAAAAGCTGAAAGACTGGAACCCATTACCCAGCATGAGTGAACAACAGTTTTCTGCTATGTTCACTTCATCTACACCACCCTCCCAGCTTTTTTTTTTAATGAAAGTAAAGCAAATCCCAGACACCATTTATTTCACTAGTAAATACTTCAGTATCACTTATAGGACTTTTAAAAATCATAACTACAGTGCAGGCTTCCCTGGTGGCGCGGTGGTTGGGAGTCCGCCTGCCGATGCAGGGGACGCAAGTTCGAGCCCCGGTCCAGGAGGATCCCACGTGCCCCGGAGCAGGTAGGCCCGTGAGCCACGGCCGCTGGGCCTGCGCATCCGGAGCCTGTGCTCCACGGCGGAAGAGGCCACGGCAGTGGGAAGCCCGCGTATCGCAAAAAAAAAAACATAACTACAATCATTATCACAGCCAACAAAATTAAAAGTAATTCCTAAGATCATCTAATTATCCATTCCACATTTCGTTGTCCTTGATGGCCTCATAATATTTTTGTACAACTGCTTTTTGCAAATCAGGATCCAAAACAGGCACACACATTTCTTTGGTAGATGTCTCTCCCAAGTCTCTTTTACTCGGTAACAGTTTTCCCCTCCTTTTTTTCCTCTTTTTAAGCTCTCACTGTTTACTTGTGAGAGAAAAAGGCCGTTTGTCCCTGTAGATAGCCCACATTCTATATTTGGCTGACTGTATTCTCATGGTGTCATTTAACATGTTCTTCCAAACCTCGGATTTTCTATAAACTGGGTGTTACATCAAGAGGCTTCATTAGATTCAGGATCAATGATTTTTATCAAGAATACTTTGCGGGGCTTCCCTGGTGGCGCAGTGGTTGGGAGTCCGCCTGCCAATGCAGGGGACATGGGTTCGTGCCCCGGTCTGGGAAGATCCCACATGCCGTGGAGCGGCTGGGACCGTGAGCCATGGCCGCTGAGCCTGCGCGTCCGGAGCCTGTGCTCCGCAACGGGAGAGGCCACAGCAGTGAGAGGCCCGCGTACCGAAAAAAAAAAAAAAAAGAATACTTTGCAGGTGGTCCTCTGTACTTGTCACTGCATCACCACAGGAGGTGCCTAATACCTGGCTGTCCCACTCTGAGTGATACTAACGTTTATTTGGGGCTTTAGGTGGTGACAGCCTGCTCTAGTCATTATAAAGCTCCCATCATCTTCTCACCTAATGATGAAGCAGTCAAGATGATCACTGCTTAAATCCGTTATTTCATTAGGGAGGTTGGGATTTTTAACCCTGCCTTAACTGAAGATATTCCTAATGCTCAGACATATGATTACAGAAAGAATAATTATTATTTGGTATCTGAAACAATAACATATTTGTGTGTGTTTGAGAACATTTCTTAAGTCACCTAATTAGGAATTCAATACAAAGATGCTGACTTCTAGACTGTTCTTTAGAAGGATTACTTATAAATCACTGACTTTACACAGACTAAAGCTCTATGTCTGTCTGTCTGTCTCTCTAGAGTTCAAAGTTCCAAAAAGATAGTGAATAAGGAATAAAGGAAATCTTGGCAATTACGCCAATTATGAAGGAGCAGGGGAGGAGGAAATAGAAATGGCAGAATATTTCCCAAAGCAGTACATTTATTTCAGTCCCTTTCCAAAGGAGAGATTAATGAAGTACTCAAATAACCTTAAGACATGATGGTTGGGCTCCCCCACTGGCACAGTGGTTAAGAATTCGCCTGCCAATGCAGGGGACGCGGGTTCGAGCCCTGGGCCGGGAAGATCCCACATGCCGCGGAGCAACTAAGCCTGTGTGCCACAACTACGGAGCCTGCGCTCTAGAGCCCGCGTGTCACAACTAGTGAGCCCACATGCCACAGCTACTGAAGCCCGCGCACCTAGAGCCCATGCTCTGCAACAAGAGAAGCCGCTGCAATGAGAAGCCTGCGCAACGCAGTGAAGAGTAGCCCCCGCTCACCACAACTAGAGAAAGCCCGCGTGCAGCAACGAAGACCCAACACAGCCAAAAATAAATTAATTTTTTTAAAAAAAAGACATGATGGTTAAACAGTTTCAATTTCTACTTCTTCCCAAAGCTCTTAACTAGAGTTTCTAGAAAACAGGCAAAAAGAATCTGAATCTTTTTCTTCCCTATTCCATACGCATAGAGGTGTTAATAAACAGTATAATACCTGTGTGGACAGAAGCAGGAACCCTCCCCACCTCTAAAACTGGCAATGAGAGTTAATACCATCTGAAGAATCATTTAATGGCCCTGAGAAAGCCTCTATTAACAGCCAAGCCTCCCAGGGTGCCTGCATTTCCCTCCGCTATGGAACGTGCAGTTCACTGAACTTCACCAGCCTGGGGCGATCGGGAGGGGTGAGGACACGGCACCCTGTCCCCAGGTGTGACCTCCAGGGAGGATGATGAGAGAGCCTTATCTCCGCAGAGAGAAGAAATAACGCAACGTTAAAAAAAACCGTGGCAGTGACTGCCACTGAGCTGTATACTTTAAAACTATTAAAATGGTAACTGTTATGCTACGTATACTTTACCACAATAAAACAAAATGTTGCAATGGTCAACTGAGAGGTTTACAGGCTCTTGTCAACAATAACCACCACTGTGTTACAGCCGCTAGGATCTTATCCTTCTCACTTTATTGGTGAAGAAACCGAGGCTCCAGAAGATGCACTAACTTGTTCAAGGCCCACAATTAGTACGTGGTTCGGATCTGAACCTGGATCCGAAAGCCGCCTATGCCCCTTGCTGCCTCACAACACCACACTGCCTCTCTGGGGAGGTCTGTTGAGCTGCACCCAAGAGTTTTCAGGGGGCATTTCTAATCATCATTCTTGAACAGCTATACACAAAAATCTTCACAATTACACAGCAAACTATATATTAACTATATATTAAAAATGGCTTCCCAATGTGAAAAGAAAACTACGCTCACTGCACCCCAATACAGCCCTATCAACTTGGAGGGCGTTCAACCATATTTAAAAGAACCACACAGGAGAAATAACATCTCGACACAAAATCCACAGGGGCATGAAGCTAGCTCCTGGGTCAGCTCTGCCTCAGGACTGCATGAAGGTGCTGCCACGGAAGGACCTGTAACTGATCACGGTTGCTCAGGTCCACGGCAGCTCTCCCGCTGACAGGCTTTCGGCTTTGGGCTGGTAACACATTCACGCCCCTACCTGTCAGGGTAAGTTGGAGGTTGGGCTGAAAGCAGGAAAACTCAAGCAATGAATACAGAGGACCGCTACCCCCAGCAATCTAGACATGGCTCCCTGGGGCCTCACACAGCAGATGGGCAACTACAGTGTGTCCCTCCGGGTTGCCTATCCTCAATGTTGAGGAAGCTAAGGCAGCTTGCTAGACCCACAAGAAAGAAGCAGGGATATAATGACAGATCTTCCCACTTGTGACAACGATGAGGACAATAGCTCCAGAGTGCTCACTGTTCGGATGCTTTAATGGGTCCTTCCTGATGGTCACAAAGCCCTAGGCGGGGAAGGTACGGTCAGCATTGCCGTTTCACCAAAGGCAGGCATGGAGAGCTCTAGTTGGCCCAAAGCCTGGCAAGAGTCAGGACTAGGACCCTCCAGCACCAGCGACACACAAAACTGTGACCCTGAATTAAGAAAACAACACCCATCTGAACACATTTTAACTTAAAAGCAACAGAGCTGCCAAAAAGCAGAAGAAAAGATGCTCAATGTCATTAGTCATTAGGAAAATGCAAATCAAAAGCACAGTGAGACACCAATTCATACCCACTAGGATGGCCAGGATTTAAAAAAGCAAGAAAGAAGGAAAAGTCAAAACAAGTGCTGGGGAGGATGTGGAATAACTGGACTCCTCATACACTGCCGGTGCATCCACTGTGGTAAAGAGTTTCACACTTACACACAGAATTACCATAGGATCCAGCAATTCCACTCCGAGGTATATACTTAAAAGCACTGGAAACAGGTGTTCAAACACGAACTTGTACAGGCATGTTCACAGCAGCACTACTGACAATAGCCAACAGGTGGAAACGACCCAAATATCCATCAACAGATAAAGTGTGGTATATCCATATGATGCAATATTATTCAGCCATAAAAGAAGAATGAAGTACTCATACACGCTTCAACGCAGATGAGCCTTGAAAACGTTATGCTAAGTGAAAGGCAGCCAGACACAGCCACAAAAACACATATTATTATGATTCCATTTACATGAAATATCCAGAATCGGCAAACCGACAGACACAAAAGCAGATCAGCGGTTGCCGGGGCTGGAGAGAGAGCAACAGAACTAGACAGTGATGGTAGTCGCACACAATACTGCAAACGTACTTAATGACACTGAACTGCAGACTTTAAAATGGTTAAAATGGTAATTTTAGGTAATGTGCATTTTACTACAATTTTTTAAAAAGGCAACCAATTCCAGGGCTCAAATACAAAAACATTTGTATCTGGTGCAAAGTAAACATCCTTATCCCAACTTACCTTTGGTAAGTTCTCATTATCCTCAAGCTGTCTTTCCTTTCTACCAGCGCAGTGTATCTCAGAGTGGTCCTGCTCTCAGCATCATCTGAAGATCCTTTAAAAATATGGATTTCCAGGCCTCTCCAAGGGGGCAGGACTCACAAATGCACAGTTTAACACGTGCCCCAGTGCCTTAGCACCACCTCTAAGACTCCCATCCCTGTCCCTCCAGCCAGTAAGCCAGTTGCTGAAGCTTCTCAAAAGGAAAGTGTTAATCACCCCCTTCCCACCTGCTGGCAGCTGCCGTCTGGGTACCACCTCTGAGCCATTAGCATCTGCTGTGTTTAGCGCTCAGCTGCACTTTCCAAGTCAAGACCCCCCTGTCCCCCGGCAGAAGCTGACCTTGGCCCCCACTATTTGAAGTTCTTTTTCTGTTCCACTTCTGGTCCACAGAGGTGGCTATCCTGTTTTTGAGGCTGATGAGACTTTTGGGTTTTCTGTGTTTGTACTTCATCTACCAATGTTATGCATGAACTCACACATGCCATCTTACCCAAAGACTGTGTTTGATTTCTGACTATCCCCACTTTAAAACCAGATTGCTAACATGTTTTCCTCTAGGCATATTAAAATCCTTCAAAACACACCAATCTTAACATAAAATTATAAAGGGTTTCTTTTAATATAGGTAAGTGGCAGTTTTAAAATATATCCACAGTCTAGTTCAACAGCAAATGTGGCAAAGAACACATTTAAGCTGGTTCCCCCATCTCTGAGCTCACTAACCCACCACACTCTGCCCCTCCCCCAGTCTCTCTCCATCCTTTGCCAGGCTCTCCCCAGTCCTGTGTTCTTATCTGCCTCTCATCTTCTCCCTTTCCTCAACTGGTTTCACATAAGAATTTGAAACCAAATCATAAAGTATGTTCATTGTTACATTTACAGAGGGAGGTTTCTATTCTCTGCTTTTAAACACTGGTTACAATTTTTTCTTTAAAAAAAAAACAACTTTATTTTGCTTGTATGTAAGCCTTGGATGACTTCTCTAGAGGAATCAGTGGCCTCTAAAAAGAAAAAGGCTCTTGATTACTGATGCTATTTAAATAAGGAACACAGGGCATCCTCAGTGAGAATTTTAAACCACTCTACTGTCTTGATACAATCACTCCTTCTTTTGCTTGGCTATAGGGACAAAAAGTCTCTCATAGACCAAAGATACCCTAAGACAGAATTTTAACTTTAAAAAAGTGAAAATAAAGGCTTTATAGCAGTCCTGTTAGAGGCACCTGAAGGTCCCCAGTTCTTTGGAATCCCTGACCCCACCCATTGTCTGTAATCTTCACCCCACTCTGACAATGACAACAAATGTCCCTGCAGTGATCCTGGCCCAGCTAAGAACTACTGCCATGTGCTGCATCTTCACTGGGGAGGCCTGGGGAGGGTGGTAAACCCCCAAGTCACCCACAGCGGTACCCCCATTGCCAACCAGTGTAAGAAAACCACAGCACTGCATTCACTTGGAGAATCAATGAGAGCTAATATCTGTTGACTGCCTGCTATGTGCCAAGCTCTGTGCCTTGCAGGTATCATATCACTTAATCTCCCCAACACCACGTTTTATAAACGAGGAAACTGAAGCTAGAGAGGTCAGGGAACCTGCAAAGGCCAGCTGTTCCATAAGCCGTGGAACTGGGATTTGCATGCAGGTCTCCAGTCCTGTGCCTCTGATCCCTCTGGTCAGACAGTCCAGGCGGTGGTCTCCAAACTGATGGGGTGACACACTCCATTAGTAAATGCTGAAAGTACCATGTGAAAGTATGACATAATAAAAGCTAGATTAATTTTTTAAATTTTTAAACAAAACACAATAGCATGCCTGCTGTTTCTGGCTGGAAGCCTGGGGTCCAGGCTTTAGATAATATACCTACTGGAAAATAGTTAGGTCACCGGTACTAAGAAAACCCACAGTCAAAGATACAAAAACTTTCCTGGTGGTGCAGTGGTTAAGAATCCGCCTGCCAATGCAGGGGACATGGGTTCGAGCCCAGGGCCAGAAAGATCCCACATCCCGCGGAGCAACGAAGCTCGTGCGCCACAACTACTGAGCCTGTGCTCTAGAGCCCGTGAGCCACAATTATTGAGCCCGTGTGCCACAGCTACTGAAGCCCGCGCCCCCAGAGCCCATGCTCTGCAACAAGAGAAGCCACCACAATGAGATGCCCGCACACCGCAACGAAAAGCAGCCCCCCGCTCACTGCAACTAGAAAAAGCCCGCGCACAGCAACAAACACCCAACACAGCCCAAAATAAATAAATTTATTTTTTAAAAGTTGCAGAGATTCTGAAAGTTCTCCATTTGCAATCTTAGGAGACTCTTAAACACAAATGCCTAGAGAAGCAAGGGACAGAAAAGGTCCAGGAGTGAACCTCACAAAATAAAGGGCACAGGGTCAAGGAAAGGGGGCCACAGAGATTCATCCTGGGCCCAGTGCCGCAACTCAGGAAAGCAGGCTTGGTGAAGCCAGGTATTCAGTCATTCCAAGAGAAGACAAATCTACATTTTGATGTGAAATCTCCCGATTTTTAAATGTTGACAATTCTTTCAACATTTAGAAAAAATAAATAAATCTTCAAGCCAATGAAACCACTTTGCCAGGCTCCAGCTCGAAGGCAGAGTACCAGGAGATGTTTGCATCAAGTTAAGAGTTCCTAAAGTTACCTGAGAATCGCCTGCGTTCCCTGCGATGAATGCAGAGGCCCAGGGGCGCCCAGGATATGGGACAGATCCCAGAACCGCCTGCAACACACCAGGTTCCTAGAGACCCATCGGTACGTCGCACACATCAAGCTAACACAGCTAAGCCAGCCCCCAGCGGGGCGTGGGGACAACCTGTACAAGTTCACAAGTGCAAGGAACAGATCTGAAGTCAACGGCCTGTGCCTAGCCATAAGCCTCCTGACTGACGCCACATTTGCAGGAAGACAGCTGAGGCCGTCTTATTTCAAGATCTGCACAAAACTAGTTACCCTGGCGAAACAAGCTGTAACCAAATTTGTGTGTGACGTGAGTGCACATGCTAATTTACTGTTTCAGCTCTTAGACCAGGATAGGGATTACCCTGGGGAAAGGGGACACATGGGGAGCTTCTGAAGGGCAGGTGGCGCTCTGGGGCTTGAGCTCAGTGTTGTCATATGCCTGTATTGTTTGTGCAAATTCGTCGGGTTCTACACTTAAGAGCACTTTTCTGTGTATACATTATACTTTTAGTTACAAGTAAAGGTGTAGATAGATAAGTAGAGATAGAAATACAAACAATTTCAAAAGCTAAATTTCTATCAAATTTGTAAAATCCTTAAAACACTTCTAACAGATCCAAACACTCACACTAAGCCACTCACTTAAAGCCACTCAACTAAGCTGTTAGAAAAAGGAAAGGCTGCCTACAGTCTTCCCTCTGTCTAGCTTTACTAGTCTTCAAGAAAAGAGAATACACTTTGTGAGCTTAAATTTGGGTCATGAGATGAATTCTCAAAGAGCTGTATGAAAACTACCTCTGGGATCGGAATTACATTTGAACGCCGTCGGGGACTCATCATTTCAAGACTATGGAAGAATAATCGCTTCCAGTTTATCTTCCTGTGCAGCATCCCCCATCCCTGGTTGCACTGAGAAGGCCTCGGCCCCCCAGCTCAGGCCCAATACTGTGCTGATGTCACTGCTGGGCGATCCGGCCCCCAACGCAGCTGCTGTGCTCCTGCCCTCCCCTGGGGCTGAAACCTCACACCCCCATCAGATAACCTCTCCTACTCTGCTGAAACTATCAGCAACATATCACAAGAGGTCCCTGCCACCTTCAACCTCACCTCAGCCCACTCCGTCGCCACAGTTACCTCCCTATCACTCCTTCATCCCCAAGGTCAGGTGTGCCTCTCCCCTCCCCCACCTACACATCTTCTCCTCCGAATAACCTGAACCCCAAACATGACATCACAGAATGCAGGCTCCAAAGGACATTCCCTCCACCGGCTTCTTCATCTCTCCCTTTTCCTCAGATCTCCCGTCTCGCCTTCTAACATCACAGGCCTTCTCTCCCTGGAACGTTGTCTCCTTAACCCTGTTGCTGCTCCGGGCACTATTTCTCTTTTGCCCTTCCCTTCCCTGGGCATTTCCTAGAATGCACAGTTGACCTCCTCTCCCCGCACTTCCTCTTTGTTAGCTCTGCACTCACGAGGCTGGCCCAGGGGACAGTTTACGTCCATCTCCGCAGTTTCTCAAGCAGCTCCCAAGTGAGCAACTGCACGGGCTTAAGCTATAAACCCACTCGTTAGATGATAACACCTGCTCTCTCCACAGAACAACTGACTCCAAATAAGTACACCTTTTAACAAAGTACCAAAAACTGAACAAATCATCCCTCTGGGATCATTCAGGGACTGAGTTAATCAAATGCTAATTGGAAAACACTCCTGAAATGACAGAAATTCTATACGTCCTGATGAGCAAACTACAGGAAAAAGGAACACAATATAGATGCCTGAACAATAGCCAGGAATTTAAAGGTACTGATGAACTGATGTTACAGAGTTACCTCTGTAAATATTGCAGGGTGCCATTGCTTTTATTTATTTTTAAATTTTCATTTATTTTATTTATTTATTTTTGGCTGTGTTGGGCCTTTGTTGCTGCGCGCGGGCTTTCTCTTGTTGCCTCGAGCAGGGGCTACTCTTCGTTAAGGTGCGCAGCCTTCTCATTGCGGTGGCTTCTCTTGTTGGGGAGCACGGGTTATAGGCACACGGGCTTCAGTAGTTGTGGCACACGGGCTCAGTAGTTGTGGCTCGCGGGCTCTAGAGCACAGGCTCAGTAGTTGTGGCGCACGGGCTTAGCTGCTCCACAGCATGTGGGATCTTCCCGGACAAGGGCTCAAACCCGTTTCCCCTGCACTGGCAAGCGGATTCTTAACCACTGTGCCACCAGGGAAGCCCCACTGCTTTGTTTTAACCAAACAGTCTGGCTCCAAAGCATAACTAATATGTACTGAAAGAACAGTTTCTGGAATCAGACAAATTGGGTTTGAATCTCCACTAATGCTGGGTTGATCAATCCTGTCCTCAGTGTTTCCATCCATAAAATGCGGAAAAGAACACACGCTCCAGAGTGTCATTAGATAGTCTAAGACAACGCAAGGGACCCTTAGCTGCATATCAGAATCGTCTGCGGCTCTGAACAGAATACTGATGCCTGTGTCCCAATCCCAGAGGTTCTGACTGAACTTTCTGGGTACACACTGGAATTTTGAAACTTTGCAGATGATTCCAATGTGCACAAGGTCCAGAACCAATGTACAAACACGTGGCGAGCCATCCCGCCAAAATGCCAGGTATCAGTATGATCATTCATAATATGGCTTGGGAAGAGAAGAATTCGGGGTTCTAGGTCTAAACAAGATAAGGCACACAGGGACTTCCCTGGTGGCGCAGTGGTTACAAATCCACCTGCCAATGCAGGTGACACGGCTTCGATCTCTGGTCTGGAAATATCCCACATGCCACGGAGCAACTAACCCTGTGAACCACAACTACCAAGCCTGCGCTCTAGAAGCCTACGAGCCACAACTACTGAAGCCTACGTGCCTAGAGCCCGTGCTCCGCAACAAGAGAAGCCACCACAATGAGAAGCCCGCGCACTGCGATGAAGAGTAGCCCCCACTCACCGCAACTAGAGAAAGCCCCTGTGCAGCAACAAAGAGCCAATGCAGCCCAAAATTAATTTTTTTTAAAAAAAGATGAAGCACATAAAAGAATCAGGCTAAGGCAAGTGAGCATTTTCATCATCAGGAACCTGAAAGGGAAGATAGGTTTGTTCTGCTCTTCTCAGCTAGTAAAATCAGAAAATTGTCATCCTTAGGAATAAGAAAGGACTCTATCTATCAAGTGATGTTCATGAAGCTCACTCAGGGTAAAGGAGTAAGAACTGTGAGTTGCTGATGTGAACTTCCAGGGCCTGAAGCTCTAACCAGCCACTAATATAATAATCACCTAATGGGCCACTTTAGCAAAATATTTATACGCTAGTCTAGAAATGTATGTTTCACCCACTGAAATTTGCACTTGGCATTAGAGACACTTTTTTTGTGTGTGTGTGGTAATTTATTTATTTTTTATGTTCTTAACATTTTCATTGGAGTATAATTGCTTTACAGTGGTGTGTTAGTTTCTGATTTATAACCCAGTGAATCAGTTATACATATACATATATCCCCATATCCCCTCCCTCTTGCATCTCCCTCCCTACTCCACCCTTCCAGCTGGTCACAAAGCACGGAGCTGATCTCCCTGTGCTATGCGGCTGCTTCCCACTAGCTATCTATTTTACATTTGGTAGTGTATATATGTCCATATATACACTACCACTCTCTCACTTTGAGAGACACTAACTCTTATCACTTCTGTCACTTTGTGATAATCTTGAGAAGATTCTTGGTTCCTTGAAGAAGAGTTCTTAAAAGGTCCTATGAGGCTTAAAAAAAAAAAGTCACCCTTCCTACATGAAGCACTGCACGCCCCCACCCCCGAAAAAAAACCCTCACAACAAACAAGCTGAAAAATCCATAGTGAAAAACAAAAAAAATGAAAGAAAACGTGAGTGAAATAAAATGAGGAAAGCCACCTCAGGAAAGAATGTAGTGCTACATTCAAAAGGGGAGGTTACGGGCTTCCCTGGTGGTGCAGTGGTTGAGAGTCTGCCTGCCGATGCAGGGGACACGGGTTCGTGCCCCAGTCCGGGAAGATCCCACATGCCGCGGAGCAGCTGGGCCCGTGAGCCATGGCCGCTGAGCCTACGCGTCCAGAGCCTGTGCTCCGCAGCGGGAGAGGCCACAACAGTGAGAGGCCCGTGTACCGCAAAAAAAAAAAAAAAAAGGGGGGGGGGAGGTTATGTGATTCACATTCCCAAAAAGAGAATCCATGGGACTTTAATTTAAAATTTTCAAGAAATAAAATTTCAAGACCTTTTCCTATAATTTCATCTATCTTCCACACAACACAAATACACACACATGAAACAAAATAAACTAAACAAACACTTATTTCACATCTATTATGACTCATCCATTCAAAGGAGCGTTTTTTTCCACATTCTAAGATATCTGAAATTAGGATGCGTTTGCAACCAAGGGTGTGCCATCATTTAAGTGGCAATGTTTTTTCTTCATGATTTCTCTTCCTCAGAGGTACAGAAAATAACTGGCCCATCGCACTCGTGATGGCATCCTAGCCTCAATGAAATATTATACTAGTAATCAGAAATAGTATTACTATGTGCAAGGCAAGGGGCCAATAATCTAATCACAGAGATAGGATGTATGCAGAGGAAGTTAGATTAATAATAATTAAAATTAGCTCTTAACAAGGGGCTGTATGTAATAAACAGAAACTGCTAAAAGAATATGAAGCAGAAGACGTGTGCAACTGAACTCTGTCAGTAAAAAGTAAGCACTGAACTTTGCTCTGAAGATAGAATTTAGCAAACTGGGGAAGCCTGGGCAGGTGTTGCCTCTGGGGGAAACAGCATGAGTAAGATGTTAAACGCAGAACACAGAGGGCCCATCTGGGGCATAATTAACCTGGGTCAGGTGGGCAGTTCAGGCGTTCGTGTAATGGGAGACAGGGTTGAAGAGGGGGTGAGACTCTTGAGGATCTGAACTGCTAGACTAAGCAGTTTGGAACTGATCGAACAAGCTGGCCTGGCATCCCTAACACCCACTCCCTGCCAAGACGCAGGCAACAGCCGAAAGAACTTCCCCGGGTGCCTGCCCTCTGGCCAAAAATGGTCTGCTTCCTCCCTACGTCTTTCAGGGAATTTCTCTGCCTCTTGGCCCCTCTATTCCCAAAGGATGCCAGAGTGGGTCTTCCACTTCCGCTTCCCCTCCAGATGTGGTCTTGTACCACCCTTCCTGGCTCACTGAAGCTTCTGCCTCTCCAGGAAGGGATTTGGACCATGCAGAGCTCCTCAATTTTGGGGAAAAGATGGCCTTAAGCAAGAACCAGGGACTTCCCTGGTAGCCCAGTGGGTAAGACTCGGCACTCCCAATGCAGGGGGCCTGGGTTCGATCCCCGGTCAGAGAACTAGATCCCGCGCGCCACAACTAAGACCTGGCACAACCAAACTAAATAAACAATAATAAATAGATAAATCATAAACAAACTTTCAAGTTCCAGCAGAGGAACTTTGGTGGAAAAGAAAGCAAGAACCACAGGAAGATTTGTGTAGCGCAGAAGAAAGTGAGCAGTGCTAGGATCAGGAGACGGGGGACTAAGGTGGGGAAAAGGAGAAGCCGCAGAAGGAAGGCAGATCCAGCAACGGCGCGAGAACAGGGAGACAACAAAGCCTTGGAGCATTCGAGCTGTGATGCCCAAGAGGCTGATGACGCCACAGGAAAGACCCCCAAATAGATCAGCCAGGACTCATTAAGTCACCACCCACGCCACGCTCCTCTGAAGCGCCCTCAGGTGGCTCCTCCAATCCCTTCATACAGACACTGACAGGCCCCCACCATGTGCCAGAGACAGCACGGGACTCCTGGGATCTGGAGACACTGTCCCTGTCCCCAAATTGCTCCTAGTCTGAGAGTAAAAACAAAATTAAAAATAAGTCGCTGTAAGAGTTTCAGTGTGAGAGGATGAGAAGTTCTGGAGCTAGACAGTGGCGATGGCTACACAACAATGGGAGCACTTAATACCCTGAAAAACTGTGCCCTTAACCACGGTTAAAGAGTAAATCTTATGTATTCTTACGACGATAACCAATCAATCACTGTAATACACGGTGGGAACAGTCAAACCGAGACAATGAACACAGCAGTGGCACAAAGAAGGGTCAGGAAAGAGGTGCTTAACAAAGGAAAGACAGCTGGGGCTGGACCCTGAAGGCTGAGCAGAGGGGACGTTCCAGAAAAGAGCCTGTGTTCCTCCAGCGCCCATCCTCCCACACCCAGATCATACCCTCAGTCCCCCAGGATCCCATCCCCGGTGTGGCCAAGATTCCCACTGCCAAACACCCTCTGACTCCTGGGCTCTGGATCTTGAAAGGTATGCACAGGGTAGTGACCCCTTCATGGGTGAACACCTGTTCATGATGAGATGAAATAGAAGATAACCAGACAACACAGCTGGGAAGAAACAATAGTCCTGGCCAGGTATTCTCCTTCTGGAAAATTGCTGAACTACACAAACTATAAATCTGTTTCTAAAATCCCCAAACAGAGGGCATATTTTGGAATAGTTATTCTGGAAAGCATTCCTGTTTACACACACACACACACACACACACACACACACACACACACACACACGGCTTTTCCTTTTTGACCCAGTTATTCTCCTTCTATAAACCCATCCTAAAGGAAATAACCAGAAGCTCAAAGATCTATGTACAAACAGGTCCATCAGAGCATTGTATAAAATGGCAAAGGATGAGTTACCAATGTAGACACCAAACCAAGAATGGCTTGAAAAATTCTGCTCTGCAAAGGACTACTATGCATCCATCAAGAAATATTTTAAGGGATATGTAATAGCATAGAAAATGTTTATAAGAAAATGAAAATTGCAATATGGAAAATTACACAGATAGTATGATCCCATTTTATGAAGAAGTCTATTATATATACCTGTATGTACATTTTTTAAAAGATGAGAAAGACGCATATCAAACTGTTCATGAAATACTACAGTTATTGTTAGATGATAGAAATAAAGGTGTTTATTTTCTTCTAAATATATTTCCATGTTTTCCAAAGAATATATAAATGGGTATTATTTATAATCAGAGATAAATAAACTTTTCTTACCCCAAGACAGAAGGAGTCAACGATATGTAGGAAACTTGGACATTGACAGTATTAAATTTAAAATGACATTTGGGCTTCCCTGGTGGCACAGGGGTTGAGAGTCCGCCTGCCGATGCAGGGGACACGGGTTCGTGTCCTGGTCCGGGAAGATCCCACATGCCGTGCAGTGGCTGGGCCCGTGAGCCATGGCCGCTGAGCCTACACGTCCGGAGCCTATGCTCCACAACGGGAGAGGCCACAACAGTGAGAGGCCTGCGTACCGCAAAAAAATTTAAAAATAATAATAATAATTTAAAAATGACATTTAACATCCACAGGGGTTTCAAGTTCAAGGACTAGGTCTGGGACAAAGATGCAGTTTTGAGGCTCAAATGTATAGAGGTGACTCCTAGGGCCAAAATACTGATTAAAATCTTTAAGAAAGAAAAGAGGGTGTGAAAAGAGTTTTGATTTAGGATTCAGGAGGAGGGAGCGGCAGCAGTGAATGATAAAAGAAAGTCTAGCTTTAAGAAGCAGCTGATGAATCCAGGGTACTGCATTCACTGAGTCATTATTCTGGTTCACTCAATCGCTCATACAATCACGTATCCATGCAATCATTCATTGATAGGATCATTCTTTTCTTCAATCACCCATTTAAGTAGTCAACAAACTTTCACTGAGGGCCAGGCATGGTGCTAGGCAGTGAGGACACAAAGACAAAAACTGCACCATTTTTCTACCCTCAAGAAGCTTCCAATCTAATTAGAAACAAATACTGCTCAGAGTGGTCAGTGCCATCATAGGGGTGCATGTGGACCGACGGCGTCTAAACCATTCTGGGATTTCTGGAAGGCTTCCTGAAGGAGGTGATATCTGGGCTGAGATTTTTGAGGAGGGAGAAAAATCAGGCAAATGAGGAAGAGAAAAAGCATTCTAGCAGAAGGAAGAGCATAGGAACAGCATGTGCAAAGGCACTGAGACATAAAGAACTCAGTGTAGTTCCGCTTAGGGGAATGACCATATGGCCAAAGCAGTGTGGTGGAGAGGCAGGAAAGGGGGGAAAGGCTGCTCCACTATTATAGGCAGATCGAGAAAAATGAAGATTGAACAAACCAAGGACACTGCCATCTGTGGCATCACACTGCCCTTCTGATCAAATGAACTTAGTGAACATGCTGACTAGGAACAGAGCCAAGAGGCCCATGAACGAAAACACAAGCAGAAACCCAGAGTCAACTGATAAATCTCAGCCAACTACATTGTTAACGCATGTAACTCTGGACCCCATTCACATCCCATATCACTCACTGCCCTGACCTTATCTCTGCTGTCCCTCTATTTTCTCTCCCTCTTCCACCCTCTACCATTCAGCCTTCCTTCCCCAGCGCATTTTATCTCCAAGCACCCGGGCACTCTGCTAAAGGCATGGACTCCTGAGTTTGTCTGTACAATTAAACATTTATTTCCATGTATCTATCTATAGGTGTATCGGTGTATGTACTGCTATTAACCTGTGTACTTGTACACGTGAGGCTTCTTTATGTACTCGCGTGTCTTTGTGTATGTTGTATTTGTGAAAATGTCTGCTAATACATATTTCTGTCTTTCCTCATCTTTGCCTGAATGTCTTCCTCTGGGTGTACGTACACGCGTGTTTCCCTGTGAGTATGTGTATGTATACAGGTGAAAAGGTGTGCCGAGCATGAGTGGGCATGGTGCACACGCAGGCCACAGGAGTGGGCATCGGCAGCTTCAGCCTGCATGGCACCCACTCCCCCAGTCTTGCTTTGGGGAACACTCCCTCCACCATGATCGAGGTACCATTGTCACCGAAGATGCCCATTCCCTCACGGTCAAGGGATGGGCGCCTAACCCAAGCCCCAGGCTCTCCCCCCAAAATTGGAATCTTGAACAGAATAATAATAAAGGCTGAAATTCATCCTGTGGGCTGTGCCCTAAAGGAACAGTCTCCGACTTCTACAGCTTGGATCCTGAAGGTGTGGGTCCTGGGGCATCTTTTCAGGGCCACAGAAGTAGAAATTGACACACATATGAACATTTACATAACTTCCCAGCTGTAAAGTTCTGTGATTCAGGAACTATTTTACAACCTGTCACACACTTCTCATGACAACGGCTTTGCCTGGGATTATTTTTAAAACTGTGTTTCTCCCTCCCCCGTTCAGTTTCTTGCTGCCTTACTCTCCTACCAGCTATTCTTCGTCTCCCAGCTCCAGAGAGGACCGGCTTCTGCCTAGTCACCCTTAACTAATGTGGATGGCAGACACTTCTGGATCACTCGGCAACAATCCAATATGACCCAAACAATGTGGCAGAGCTCAGAAACTGTTCCTGTTCAGGTAGGCACATAAGTTACACTATTAGAGAAGTACACATTTGTTTTTGCACTGTGGCCAAAAGTTCTAACCCATAATTTTTTAACACAACAACCGTAGTAGTATTATAAAAACCTGGTGTGTATTAATGTATTCCCTCTTGGCAATTAGCCAACAATCAAAACTAAAAGACTACCAGAAATCATGACCATAAACAACTAGAAAAAGTACCATTGATCCATCCATTCACTCGCTCATTCACTAGTGCTGGGCACTGTGGAATACAGGTGACTCTAACAGGGACCCCACCATAGGAAAAGGGAATGAAGGTGTGTGGCCAAGAGGCCCAAGCTGCACAGGGCAAAGAGTCTTCGTATTTATTTCCCACAAAAACCTGCAATTATAACCCAGATTTTATAAATGCAGAAAATGTAATCATTGTTATGATCATTTTTAACGTTGACACTGATTATCAATTATTTCAGCATGAAATATGTCTTGAATGTTTGGTTACAAAATAAGGTTTATTTAAATTTATGTTAAATTAGAAACATTTTTTTCTTGATTAGATGATCCATTAACAAATCTCTTTATAAAATTATGTAAATGTTACTGTCAGAGTTATAAGTTAGTAAATTCCAAAGAGCTAAACTGCAGGGTCAAAGTGATGATCACAGAGCAACTGTGTAGGGAACTGTGTCTCTGAGCTAGACATGATCTGTCTTCAAACACTCAAGGACTAATAATTTTCAGCTCCAAATGTCATGGCTGTGTTGTATCAGGTCAGTGCTCAGGACTAGAGGACAAAGATAGAAAACACTGCCAGTTTCCTGACATGGATAAAATCTGGTCTGGTTAGAAGCTTCAAAAGTTAATCCAAGATAGGGTGAATCAAAGCAGGAATTAAGAGTGATGTCCCAGGCTCAACTGCTCAAAGGCTGGCCAATTGAGGGGGGCTACCTGGGTCCAGGAGAAACAGAATTAACCCCTGGAACTCTGTGGCATGGGAGATAGTACAGATGATGTGTCAAAAAATACACACTAAAATGTTTCCAATCCCAGCAGAAGGCTGAACCTCCCAGACACCCAGGCTGGAGCCCAGGCAGCAGTGGCAGGCACCTCACGGGAGTTTACCTAGAGCCCTCCTGGAGGTAGAGCTGTTTCTCCCGTATGGAATGTGCTTTTCTCAAGAAATGCTTTCTAAGGCACGTAGAACTAAGAAGACAGGTGGAGGTGCCTTCCGGACCTTCCAAAGCGATCAAACTATTAGGAAGATATACTCCTATGAATCAGTCAAAGTCTCCAGGAACATAATTGGTCGGAGTGCTGGGAAACTCCAAGAGCACTACAGACCCCACACAACAAGGGCAATTAAAGGGAATGGATGGACACAAAATGCAGCCTCTCCCCCTCAGTGCCTTCATAACCAGACGGGCCCCATGCAGGCCATCAGCACGACCTGAAGAGCGGAAGCCATCTCCCCCTCCCTGTGACCTCGGTGACAGCCAATGCCCACACCCCCCAGCCCACCAAAAACAGCAGAGTCTCTTCTGGGGGCACAGCAGGTGGCTGAAATCCAATTCTAAGTTGTCCTAAAAGATGTCTCAAGACTTGAAGTTTGGCACTTGAAGGGTACTTTAAATAGGCACCCAGTTAAAGGGCAAGAAACATCTATAGGGTCAATGCAGGGGGATTTTTTTCAAATCACTGATGGAAATGCTGCTTTTTGAGAGCCACCAGGGAAATCTTGTAAGACTGGAGCAATCATAGCAGCAGCTGGATAGAAAACAGATCTATTAAATCAACTATACATCAAGATAAAATTAAAATTTAAAAAAACAGATTATACTCTTATGGGCTGAAGAGCCACTATGGAACCAGTCCCAAGATGTAGCTTCTCTACCTGACAACCCTGCTGCAGAAATCCCCACAGGACTCAGGGAGGATGCTGCTGTACACAAATGACCCTCGCCTCCGTGGGCCCTCGACCATTCACCATCACTTTACAGCTTCCTGCTCTACTCCTTCTGCTATGGTCCACTGACCCTACAGTTATAAACCACTCCTTGCACAAAGCTCAACCTGCTCCTGCCCTATCGCACTGAAGTGATGACCACCCTACTGTCCAAAAGAAATGAGGCAACCAGAGATTAGGTTCCTCAATGGCATCATCCCCCCACCCCTCACCTGCACCCATCACTCCCTCTGTCCCATCTGTCTCAGTGGAAGAGGCACCATTCTTCCTGTCCAAGAATGCTCCGGAGTTTGAATCCCTCCTGTCCCAGTGACTAGCTGTGTGACCTAAGGCGAGCTACTTCACCTCCTTGTATATGTTTCCTCATCTGTAAAATGGAATTAATAATTGTAGCTGATAGGGTTGTTGCCAGAATGAAATAAGTTAATACAATTAATACATGTCGAGTGGCTAGAAGAATGCCTGGCATGTGGTTAAGTGCACATTATATGTTGCTTAGCTATTGTAATTCCTATTGCTTTTATCATTTATTTCTGTCTCTTCTGAGAACTTGCCCTGGTAATTGTACCTTTTTCCCCATTATCTTCAACCAATTTGTGCTTGTGGTCGATAATCTCCAAAGATGACCAACCATCAATTCATAAGCGCGTGCCATTCCATCCACCAATGGGTAGATCCTAGTCCCTCCCGCCTCTTGAATCCGGGCTGGCCGGTGACTTGCTCTGACCAGGAGAATGCAGCAGGGGAACTTTCAAGCCCCAGATCTTAAATGAACTGGCAGCTTCTGCTTCGTCCCTCTTGGAAGCCAAATATGACAACCTACTACCCTGAGACCACTTCTCTTTGAGAAACCCCAAGACAGTCACATGGGGAGAGAGAGGGAGGGTATGTGGAAGAGCACGAAGACACTAGACATGTGAGGGAAACCCTCGTGGACCTTCCAGCCCAGTCCCAGTACCAACCACACTCAGGAAGTCAGGGACCTCAGGCCAGGCTATATGGAGCAGAAGAATCACCCATCTGAGCCCTGTCCAAATCCCTGACCCACAGAACCACTAGAAATAAAATATCATTATTGTTTTAAGCCATTCAATCTTTTTTTATTTAACATCTTTATTGGGGTATAATTGCTCTACAATGGTGTGTTAGTTTCTGCTTTATAACAAAGTGCATCAGCTATACATATACATATGTTCCCATATCTCTTCCCCCTTGCATCTCCCTCCCTCCCACCTAAGCCATTCAATCTTGATGCAATTTGTTATGCAGTAACAGGTAACTGAAACAATGTTCCCCTTCAGCACTAAAAGAATGCTCCATCGTACATCCCATCTTAAAACAAAATATCCCACACAGTTCTTCCATCCTACACTTACTACTTTATATCACCACTGCAGTCCTCTATTATAACACTTAGCAAACTGCTGGACAGTTATTTAGGTATAGGACTATCCCTCCTACTGGACTGAGTTCCTTCAGGGCCATGACTGACTGCCATGTTTATCTTAGTATCCCCACACCCAGCATCGCACTCAGCAAGTGGTGGTGAGTGCTCAAAAAGTGTTAGCATGCATGCATATGTGAATGAACGGGACCTCCATACATCTGGTCTACCTGCAGACATGCATTCTGGCACCGGAAACCCAAGACAAATATGGAAGAAACCATAGGATCCAAGAAAGCAAAATTTCAAGAACCGGATTTAAAAGGTGCAGGAAAGAGATAAAGGGAAAGATCAGCATGGTGAAGCCAGAAGCCACAAACTGAAAGTCACTGAGATTTGAGGGTTGTTTCTGCAGCACTAGTTTATCGTAAGTGATCGAATACATATTCTACAATTACATGTTGTTTTGTTCTCATGAGGAGCTGAACCCTGAATTGGAAGAGGGAGAAGAGGAACGTGAAGGATGCCAATGGTCAAAGTCTATCTACACTGTGATGAAAGAAAAAAAAAAAAAGAACAGTTTCAGGCCTAAGATTTCTGGAAATTATGTAGGTTACACTTTCACACCAGATCCAGGCAAGAATTCAACATGTTAAGACACCGTGTTTTATGAAGAACTAAAAAGGCTCAAGGGGCATATAAAACAATGGAAGTAGGACAGCTTGGTGCACTGGTTGGGATTCAAACAATGTATTTATTTTAAGGTATCGACCTCCTCCCACCAAAATTTCCAAGTTAATGAGAAATGGATTTTTAAACCGGTGGTATACACCAGTTTATTAATAAAGAGGATGTATCACAACCACACACTCTGCTGTCACAAACAAGCTACAGAAAAATAGTACAGTTGAAACAAAGTAGAAATATTATCAAAACCACAAGGACATGATCCAGGACGTGATAAGAGAGGAAATGCAGTAAGATAATGTCACTTGGTATTAGGAAAACGATTACCCTCTGTGCTGCAGGATATGGAATAGGGGCTCATAATATGAATTTTAACTTTCTGAAATTTTCTATTTTTGAAATTTTTAATTTTTAATCTGAAGTAAAACAAAATGGCACCTTCACATAATACCCTAACTTTCAAAAGCCTGCTTCCTTCATTTCTCTTAACCAATATTTGGTGAGCACCTTCTTCTACATGCCCAGCCTTGGGTGTGCCTTCACAGCCAAGACTTCTGACACACGCAAGGGGCTGGCGAGGGGCCACAGGTGGCTCTGACTGAAGCTGTGGATCCACAGAGCTCACTCTACCAAGCGAGCAAAGCCTGTGAGTGGGCATTTCAATGGCAGAGTTCATGGAGTCATTCTCTAACATGGACCCAGAGCGAAGGAAACTCCCAGGGTGAGGACTCCTCCCGCTAATTGTGTGACCTTAAGCAAGTCTGTGAAGCTCTCTAACCTCTATTTTCCTCATCTGTAAAATGGGGATAACAATAGTGCCTACCTCATGGAGTTGCTGTATGGATTAAACATGATACATTGCGCCTAGCACAATGTTTGGCACACGGCTAGCGCTCTGTAATTGTTGGGTATTATTATTCCCAGGTCAGCCCTGAGATTTCTGCAAGGGAAACCAGAGAAAGGAACGCAAAGGGGACCTCAATCAAAGGCCTGAGTGCCTACTAACGAGCAAGGAAATGCAAAAGAGATTTTTGGGGTTTTTTTGGTTCTTTGTTTTTCGGTACGCGGGCCTCTCACTGTTGTGGCCTCTCCCGTTGCGGAGCACAGGCTCCAGACGTGCAGGCTCAGCAGCCATGGCTCACGGGCCCAGCCGCTCCACCGCATGCGGGATCTTCCCGGACCGGGGCACAAACCCGTATCCCCTGCATCGGCAGGTGGACTCTCAACCACTGCGCCACCAGGGAAGCCCCAAAAGAGATTTTTTAAAGTAGATATTTTTTACCTGTGAGTTTGGCAAAGATAATACAGATTGGTAACAGCCTATATTATGGAAAGGTAGAAGCAAAACTGGCACTCAGATTCATTGCTAGAGAGAATGTTGATTGCTTCAATCTTTCTAGAGAGCAACTTGGCAATATATACCAAAATTTAATACATGAACGCTGCTTAGTCCAACAGTTCTATTTGCAGGAATTTATGTTAAGGAAATAATTGGAAAAGCGTGCCAAGATAGATGTACAGGGCTTCCCTGGAGGCGCAGTGGTTGAGAGTCGACTTGCCGATGCAGGGGGCGCGGGTTCGTGCCCCGGTCCGGGAAGATCCCACATGCCGCGGAGCGGCTGGGCCCATGAGCCATGGCATCCGGACCAGGGCTTGAACCTGTGTCCCCTGCATTGGCAGGCGGATTCTTAACCACCACGCCACCTGGGAAGCCCAGCAGTGTTTTTTTATCACAGCACAAGTTGAAAGCAATATAATTATCCATCAACAGAGAACCGGGTAAATAAAGTACAGAACATCCACAGCACTGAGTAAAGTCATGATGTGGATCTATATTTGCTGACAAGGGAAAGGCTCTATGATAAAGTGTGAAGTGACAAAAAGCGAGTCAGCAACAACACGTAGAAGACGGCACTGTTCCTTCACGTGTATGTGTGTGTGCTTATACGTGTGAAAAAAAAGTCTGAAAGGAGAAACACCAAAATGTCATAGTGGTTATATCTGAGTGGAGGGATCTGGGGTGATTTTCACTTTCTAACTCACATCTTTTTGTGCCATCGGTATTCACTAAATGTGCAACAAATCCGACGTGTTAAGCCTCGTCACGTCACTCCTCTCATTCTAATTCCCACCTTACCTGGGGTGACGACCAATCCCGTGACACCTATGATACTCCCACCCAGCACCCACTTCCTCCCACTCCCCTCCCCGACCGTCTCTGCTTTGGGCGCACTGGCCTCCTTCCCATCCCTCCACACGGGCACACTCCCACCTTTGCGCTGGCTGCTTCATCTGCAGGGAACACCGCCCCCCAAAGACCTGCCTGGCTCACCCTCTGGCCTCCTTCAAATCTTAAGAGTAAGTGTTACCATTATGGCTTGAACCACGTCCCCCCACACACACACCAAATTCATAGGTTGACGTCCTAACCCCGAATACCCCAGAATGTGACCTTATTTGGAAATAAGGTCACTGCAGATGTAGGTAGCTAAGATGAGGTCACACCGGTGTAGAGTGGGCCTCTAATCCAATGACTGTCCTTATAAAAAGGGGAAATTTGAACACCGACACGCACACAGGGAGAACCCCACGTGAGGACTGGAGTTTCGCTGCCACAAGCCAAGGCCTGCCAGAATCCAGGAGAGAGGCCTGGACAGACCCTCCCCACCACTGTTCAGAGGGAGCTCGACCCTGCAGACCTTGACCTGGGACGTCTAGCAACCAGAACGCTGCCGCAATAAACTTCTGGTGTTTAAGTCGCGGGTTTGTGGCCCTTCATTATGGAGGCCCCAGCAGCTAATACAGTCACCCTCTTCGCGTGGCCTCCCTCACCACCCAGATTCACACTTCAGCCCCTCACTCCCAAGCCCTTTACCCCTCCACTTCTTCACGGCATTTATCACCTAAAGGTGATTACATCATCATGTAATTACCTTTGTTCACAGATGCATCCCCAGGGCCCAGCACAGTCTCAGCCCAGAGTAGGCTGCTCCAGAAAGATTTGCTGCACAGGTAAACAAACAACTCAGAACCAAACAGATCAAGTCTGGCCTGGAGGAGCTGACTGTCTAGTGGAGGGAGACAGAGAATAAACAGACCCGTATAAGATGGTGATAAGCGCCGTGGAGACAAATCAGGGTCAGGTGCAAGGAATTATGGAGGGGCTGCTGTTTCTTGAAAACAGAGTTAGAGAAGGCCTCTCTGATGACGTGAGACTTGAGCAGAGACCTGAAAGAAGGGGTGCAGTAAACCATGGAGATCATATCTGAGATAAGAATGTTCTAAGCAGAGGGAACAGTAAGTACACATTAGTGGAAGGAACACATACCATTTTTACAATCAGAAAAAAAAATAAAACTATTGTAAGTCTGAAAATGCATCCAAATATGTAAAAGCCCAATTCCAAGGGCAAGGAAGAAGAATCTGGTTTTATAAATTCTTAAGACTCTATTCAGGCCCAGGATGAAAACTCCAGCCCCTCCCTAGAGTCCCCTTCCCTAGCCCCATCCCCATCTCATCCTCCATCAAATGGCTCTCTCAACAATACAGGTGAGGTGAGGTGAGAGGTGAGGTAAGAAGTGATGTATGAGGGATAGGTAAGGTGAGGTGAGAGATAAAGCATAAGGTGAAAGGTGAGGTGAGAGATAAAGTGTAAGGTGAAAGGTGAGGTTAGAAGTGAGGGATGAGGGATGAGGTGACGTGAGGTGAAGTGGTCCTGAGGCTGAGAGGCCTGGAGATCCCTGATGGTGCCACAGAGCCAAGTGCAGGAAATGTGACTGCTGTCCTAGCCACCAGCTGCCGACTTGCCCCCATCAGATCTGGCCTCTGATGGCCTGCAGAGGCCTTTCCATCCCAGCCTGTCAGCTGCCTCAGCCGGCATGTTCCCACAGCGAGCACCTGTCCTGTGTTCCTGCCCTGCCCCCAGGCCACGGCGGCTCCCAGCTCTGATGAACGTTCATTCCTGCTACCCAAGCAGCTAGTTCCTACTCTGCCTCATGCTGGTTTTTTAATGACTGTAGTTTTAAAAACCCCACATAAGGGACATCCCTGGTGGCACAGTGGTTGGGAGTCCGCCTGCCTATGCAGAGGACACGGGTTCGAACCCTGGTCCGGGAAGATCCCACATGCCGCAGAGTAACAAAGCCCGTGCGCCACAACTCCTGAGCCTGCACTCTAGGGCCCTTGAGCCACAACTACTGAAGCCCGCGCACCTAGAGCCCATGCTCCACAACAAGAGAAGCCACCGCAATGAGGAGCCCGCACACCGCAACGAAGAGTAGCCCCCGCTGGCCACAACTAGAGAAAGCCCGCGCACAGCAACGAAGACCCAACGCAGCCAAAATATAAATAAATAAATGTTTTTTAAAAATAAAATAAAACCCCCCATAAAATTTACTGTCTTAACCATTTTTAAGTGTTCAGTGGCGTTAAGTCCATTTACATTGTCGTGCCACCAATCTCCAGAACTTTCTTCATCTTGCAAAACTGAAACTCCGCTCCCATTGAACACTAACTCCCCCCCTTCCCTCCTCCCCTCAGCCCCTGGCAGGCACCACTCTACTTTCCGTCTCTGTGATTCTGACAACTCTAGATACCACATAACTGGAGTCATACAGTTTTTGTCTTTTTGTGACTTTCTTACTTCACCTAGCATTAATGTCAAGGCTCATCCATGTTGCAGCCTATATGAGAACTTCCTTCTTTTGTAAGAAGGAATAATAACTCCCTTGTATGGACGGACCACATTGTGTTCATGTCTGTTGGGCACTTGAATTGTTTCCACGTTCACCTCACTTTTGACACCTGTTTGCTTCAGCTGCCTCCAGGTGCTTTTGTAATCCTCAGCTGTCACCACCAAGATCGCTGCAGGGCAATGCAGGGCTGGCCGAAAGGCCTCCCAACGCGCCCAGGCCGAGGGCAAACAGCAGCAGGAGCAGTTCTCTAAGCGACGTGTCCCACCAGACGCCAGCCCAGTTCAGAACCCGTGGCTGCCCCTTCCCTCGGTTTTCCCAACCAACTTGAAACCTGAATGTTTACGAGCTAAAGACTCCCCACCAGCAGGCAACAACCAAAAGTCTTGGAAATGCACCCAACCTCAAGAAAACACCGCCTGGGCCAGAGCTTTTCAAACCTTAGTGTGCAGACAACTCACCAAGGCAGGCCCTTAAAATGTAGATTCAGCAGATCCGGGCGGGACCTGGGTGCGTGCCTTCCTAATGCGCTCCTGAGGCTGCTCCACGCAGCACGCAGCACGCAGCACGCAGCACGCGCAAAGGCCTAGCCACCTCCCCTCCCCTCCCCCACCCCATCCACACCTATCTCCTGGGCTCAGTGCAAGTTCTCCTACAAGATGGCTGTGGAAGACTGTGTGTGTCTGTGTGTCTGTATGTGTGTGTGTTCCCCCTTTGAAGGCTCCCCAGAAGGATTTCCCCAGCGTTTACAGCAGCCCTTCAGGCTGTCTGGCTCCAAAGTTAATCCCAGCACCCAAAACCACGGTAATGAAGGGTTCCTTCCACAGGCCCCAACACGAGAACAAAGAAAGGAGAGGGGAGAGTTAGTTTCCCATTGGCTCCACAGGGCCGCGACACCTGCCCGTCAACACGAGGAGGCCCCCAAGCCCCGACCTCCCGCCGAGATGTGCCACCCACCGCCCAGGACGGCTGTCAGCCCCTCACGTTCTGCCCAGGCTCTGGGCCACCAGGGCCGCAGGAAAGGCAAGCAGAGCGCGCCTGCCGGGCCTGCTGCCGAGACAGGCCTCCCAATTGCAGCCCCCGGCGATTCATCCACTCACCTCCTCTCCATCTCCTCCGGAGACCAGTGGTGGTCTCCTTCCTCACGCTCCCGAGCCCCTCTCACACCTGCCTTCTTCTCAGAAGAGGGCCTCGTCCACCATCCCCACGAACGGGGGGATCAGTCACCAGCCCCTCAGCCCATCTCTGCCCCCAGGTCTAGCCTCCTCCTGCTCTCCTCCAGCCTAAAGTGAAGCCCTCCAGGGCTTCCCTGGTGGCGCAGTGGTTAAGAATCCACCTGCCAATGCAGCGGACACGGGTTCGAGCCCTGGTCCGGGAAGATCCCACAGGCTGCGGAGCAACTAAGCCCGTGCGCCACAGCTACTGAGCCTGCACTCTAGAGCCTGCGAGCCACAACTACTGAGCATGCGTTCTAGAGCCCGTGAGCCACAACGACTGAGCCCGCGCTCCGCAACGAGAAGCCACCGCAATGAGAAGCCCGCGCACCACAACGAAGAGTAGCCCCCTCTCGCCACAACTAGAGAAAGCCCGTGCGCAGCAACGAAGACCCAACGCAGCCAAAAATAAATAAAATAAATGAATTTATTTTAAAAATAAATAAATAAAGTAAATTCCTCCACTCTTCCCTGGGTCTCATACCCTCCAAACCCCCGGGAGCCTTCGCTCCGGCACTCACTGCCGCCCCTTCCAGCCACATCTGTCTCCTCCTCCAGCCCACCCCGTACTGGCCAATTCCTCCCCTTCCTCACCGGCCCCAGGGACTCCTACTTGCCGCTCCCCCTTCACCCTCCCTTAACGTCCTGCCTTATTTCACCCCCGTGAACAGACACAGCACCCCCCAAAGCAGGACTCGGCCCTCCGGCGGTTGCCGGCCGGTTACCACGAAGCACAAACTGGAGTTGAAAAGCAGCCTCTCTGCGGCTGAGCCTCGATCTGAGGAGGGCAAGTCTCAGGCTTCAAATCCTTTCACTTCCCCCTCTTGTTGGCCCTTTTCAGCACCAACGTTTTCAATACTCTGCACCCGACACGTCCTAGTCCCCGCTCCCGCCCGCATGTCCTACATCCCCGCTCTTCTCCCACTGCTCCATCCACTGCTTCCCCCTCCTTCCTCATCCAGCCCAGACTCCACACGGCATCCCCACCACAGATCCCTCCACTGCCCTCGGCAGTTCACCGCGTCTGCCCAAGATTCCCAACCCTGACTCAAGCCAACCGCCCAGGTTTCCTGGCCACACGGCCAGTCAGATGCTACAGGACAAACGGCATCACATATGCACTGGCGACACTACAGATTTCTCCCATCACCTTAGGCTTCACTCCCAACCTTCCAGCAGTCCCCTCCGATTCCTTCCCCCATTATTATTTCTCCCCCACTTGCTATAGTGCGCCAGCCTGCCCGGGAGCTTCTTCACTTTGCGGGAATTACCCTTCAGTTACTTCTACTCTTTCTTAAATTTTCAACCACTGTATCTTTACTGATTCTTCCTTGAAGCCTATAAACATGACCAAGTCTATACATGTTTTCAAAATTTCCATCAACCCCACGCCACCGTGAAGTGACAGGTGGCAAATCTGGTCATGTCACTTCCTTCTTGCCTAACCACCTGCAGGGGCTCCCGTGGTTCTCGTGACCTCCGAGTCTGACTCCACAGCCTGTGCTCTTGGGACTAGGTTTATGAGGTGGGGTGGGAGTGAGGATCTAGGATGCAAGGGATCAGGAGAAAATGGACACGGTGGGTGTCCTGGGGGTGGGGATGCAGGAAGGAAGAGTGGAGGAGGATTTTTTTTAAAAAAGAAGTATTGAATACAATGGCCTTCAGTAAGTCACTGGGCTAGAACATCTACAGGACAGGGAGACAGTGATACTCACAAACATTCAGTAGAAGTAGGACAGTTGCTATAACAAGTGCATTCCAAGGTATCCAACCTGTGGACCTGAAATATAAGAGCTAAAGGGAACTTAGAGATCATCTCAGCGACCCCTTATTACACTGATGAAATAACCCAGGACACGGTGACCTATCCACAGTCACACAGCAAGTCACTGGCTGAGAAGAGCACGTTCAGGTATGTTAACTCACAATTCAATGTGCTTTCCAACAAATCATGCTGCCTAAGCACATGAGAGAGAAATCATGTCACAGTGAGCTGCAGATGAAAGGTGGGTGGTCACAACTTGGAAACAAATTAGATCAGTGAGAACAGCATCTTCCTATCTGGGAAAATCAACCTAGTGTAATTATAATTACAGTAATTAGCTGCCTCTAGCACCCAAGGCACTGAGAAAAAACCTGTGGCTCCCAGGTCCCCCGTGACTTTTCACAACCCTGCTGGGTTTTGTTTTCAGGATTAAATGAGGCATTTCCTGACAAAGACCACAGCAGCTGTTCCCTAGGGGCCAGGAGGTGAGGATTTAAAATGACATCCTCTATGCCCTTTGATTCTCAACCCAAAGACAACCAAGCAAACAAGATATAACCAAAAACAGTTTCAATGTCATGATTTTAAATCAACTGTTCTAACAGTTAAAAGACAATGGCAAGATATTAAGTGGTATATCCCCAAAATGCCATTAACTTTCAATTAGGGGTTTATGGTATCTGGATCATTGGTCCCAAGGTGAAGGTGCCTAAAAATCAGCTGTGAACTTGTTAAAAAGGAAGATTCCCAGTTACCACCACCGAAGATTCTGATGTAGGCCAAGGGTGAGCCACAGAAATCTAAATTCTTAACAAGCACCCACACGTCCCCAAGAGGCTCGAGGAATCACACCTTCGAAACATTTATCTAAGTCTTTGTTTATAGGTACTAAACCACTCAAAAAGTGTAACAATATTCACCTCAAAAAGCTAATAATAAAATAGTGCATTAAGATAAAAATTTAACATGTCATGAAGCACAAGTGCAATGAAGAAAAACAAAATGGCAGACTTTGCTAATCAAAATAATCAAATTTCAAGATTATATAAAATTTAAAAGAAAATCCATTTGGAGGGGGAGAACACAACAAAAAGGAGAAAAAAAAGGTTGCTATCTTTAATATATAAAGAAAAATATTAAATATATATGTGTGTGTGTGTGTATATATATATATATCACAGGTAAATAAGCAAAAACAGAAAATTCGCAGAATACAAATACAAAATAAACAGAAAATATTCAACTCAAGGAAATTCCCTCGTGGAGCAGTGGTTAAAAATCTGTCTGGCATTCCCACATGCCGCAGAGCAGCTAAGCCCCTGCACCACAACTACTGAGCCTGCACTCTAGAGTCCGCGTGCCACAACTAGTGAGCCCCCGTGCCACAGCTACTGAAGCCCATGCACCGAAAGCCCAGAAAGCCCGTGCTCCACAAGAGAAGCCACCACAATGAAAAGCCCGCTCATGGCAACAAAGGGAAGCCCCTGCTCGCCACAACTAGAGAAAGCCCGCGTGCAGCAACAAAGACCCAACACAGCCAAAAATAATAAATAAATAAATAAATTTATATTAAAAAATTCAACTCAAAAGTAATAAAAAATTAAAGCAACAAGAGTTTTAAAAATAATATTCCATGCTGGTTATGATGAAGTGAAACAGTGAACTGCATAAACTGCTTGGGCTAATTTCAGCATTACAGCTTTACATAAAAAGTTGATTCATTCAACAACCACCTACTGAGACACGTATTAGGCACCCAGCAGAGCCCACGCACAAAGAAATATAGACAAAGCCTTACCTACATAGCTATTCATCATAGCATTATTTATAACAGCAGAACAAGCTGGAAATAATAAAAGAATAATTAAGTAAATTATTAGGATGGAAACTGTTTTTGAACAATATTTAATGAATAGGGAAATGCTTAAGTTAAATATTAAGTGAAAAAAGTAAATACATATAATTCAGTTTTCTTTTTATTAACGTTAACAAAGGAAAGACAAAATTATTTACAGTGTTAGCTACAGGTTATGGGATATGGATACCTGTTTTCTGTACCTTCCAATAATTTCCGAAGTTATCAATTTCATAACTATTATTTTAAGAAAGACTTATCCCTGAATAAGATGAAGAAATGGGCACAACCCTTTCTTTTAATATTGTGGATGTAGGATCTCCTAAAAGGACTCCATTCAAAAATAAGTCCAAAATATTACAATTTGTTTCCAAAAGACCAAACTTATAAATGTTTAAACAAACAAACAAAAAAGGACACAATCAAAATGCTGAATGAAATAGAAATAGACAAGAAATCAATAAAACACAGAAATTTAAACAAAGACTGAAATAAGGGGAGCAACTGGAGGGTGGACTCCGTTTAACAAAAGTTAACAAGGAAAGACAAACCTGCGGAAGGAGACGTGAGTTTGCAGGCAGCCACAGAAGGGACTACAGCCTCATCTAGGAGACCCAAGGCAGGAGTAAGACATGCCACTTTCTGACTAATACCACTTACTCTTCAGAAAGAGAACTACCACGGCATGTTCGGCAAAGCCTCCCCAGCCCCACTCCAATGGTGAAAATACAACACTCAGGAAGAGGAGCCAGAGGGTCCTGGTGGCACAGAGACAAGACGTGGACTGAAATGCAGCATCTCTTCAGGATCACCTGCCACTCACCATGCCCAGCTATCCTACATCAGGAAGCCACCCTCCACCAATATCACTCCTCTCAGCCTTCAAGTGGATCGGGGCCACCTTAAAGAGGTCTTCCTTAAGGAGCCCTTTCACTCACTGCCTCTCCTATCTGGGGACAGTCCGCGCAGGGGTCGGCACCTGCTTATGCGCTGCTCTGGGTCTCCACCTGGATCCTTGAGGACTGGCACTGTGTCCCTCCCCTTCTCGGTTCCTATCCTATGACCCAGCCTAGAAACAGCTTTATGATTATTATTTTCTGCGTGCCTCAACCAGGGGAGCCCAATACACCAACCCACGAAGAAGTCTCTGCTTCCGTGCTGTCAGCTCTAGAGCGGAAATATAATTTCAAGTCACCAGGTTGAATATTTGTATTTGGGGTTTAAGGGGGAACAGGAACAGACTTGCACCGACGAGAAAGTTATGGAGGAACAGTACAAACAGCTCCATTTATTCTAAATTTATCAAGAGAATTACTTATATTATCCACAACATCTGCAGCAAATCCAGATGGCCGTGTGCACGTGGGGAAGCTGAAGGCAGGTTACATGCGTACAGTCTGGAGTCAAACTAACCTAAACTCCTGAAGCCTTAGTTTTCTCATCTGTAAAATGAGTGTGATCGGATCATGTAAGTAAAATGCGGCACCTGGCACACAGCAAGCACTCAGTAAATGGGAACAATTAGCTTGCCATGTCCCCCAGCAGATGAATCCACAAGTATCCGATGGGCTTGCTTTGTTGACTAACGCCAAGAGCCCTCTTCACGATTACCTCTTCTCGTGGAAAGCCCTGGGTCTCCGCTCCTCTGGACACACAGGCTAGAACGCTCAGAGGCAGGACTGGGAGCTGAGGAGCTAGGTCAGACAAAGCTGTTTACACTCTCTGTGTACTGCATGAAAGAGACCCATTTTGTCCCCCCAGCTCTGGTGTGACTCCCTGAGCAGGGCTCTACCCAGTTATGGGAAATCTATGAGGAGGTCTCACGTGTGCGTAAGTCCACGGGTTAAGAGCCGTAAGGAGAATGGAAAAGAGATGAGTCTGCACCAACTAGCCTGTGACCTTGAGCAAGTCACTTCTCTGTCAGTTTCCTCTTCAGTCAGAGGAGCAGTTCCATTCTATGATCCCTTAAGTCCCTTCCTATGCTTTTCTGTCCCATCCTCTATCTGGCACTGGTTATAATTCTGACAGTGAGGTCCAGGGACACCTTCAAATGTGTTCCATTTCCTTCCAAAGCCACTTGCCAGTCCTCTGGCACTGCTCCCATGAGAAGGGAGGATTTGGAGTGGCTTCCATGGCTTTCTGGTTTTGTTCAGTGTGCAGCAGCTCTGCGCACTGCTCACTCCACCTTTCCTGCCCCCAAAGTGGTCAAGTGTGTGTGTGCTGGGGCAATCACTGGCTTGCAGCATGTCATCTCAGAGATGGTTTCCAGACCATCCTCTGTGTAGGCTCGGGGTGGACAAATAAACATTTCAGAGAAGCAATATGAATTAAATCATTTCCTCAACAACAAAACCCGCCCACATGCTTCTTCATAAATCATGCCTCCTAATTCCACGCTAACAGTCAGTAAACTGCATCTATTATAAAAACAACCCTTACTCCTTTCATGCCCTGACACTTAAGAATCACAATATTTTCACATTCTGTTGTATTAATGCCTTTGCAGAAGTAACAGCAATAGCTATTTCCCTGGAAAGATCCATGGCCAGGGCGCTTTCCAAGAGATACTCTTTGAATGTTCTTTGTGTCCTGGTGCACTGGGGGACACCGCCAGCTGCCTGCATCGGGGGGAAGCAGAGCCACCCAGAGTAATGCAATACTGTTTTCAAGCAAACACGCCGAATGTACCCCTTCGCCCCGACAATGAAGTATTTCCAAAAATTTGATGTAACCATATTCATATAGCCATGCACAAATACAATTCCAGTGCCTGCGTTTTGCAGGGAAAATAAAGGCACATTCTGAGATGAAGCCACCAGACCCGCCACAGGCTCCCTGGATGACAGAATAGCTTTGCAGACCTTCAGCAAGATTGGCCAGAACCCGCTTGCTTTTTCGTATTATTTTCTGCGTGTCTTTATTTGCTGGGCCCAACAAGAATGGAAAAGCATCTCAAGAAAGGAGGGCGAGGGAGCTGTGGAGAATAAAAGAGGATGGGCGGGGAAAGCCGGATTTTGAAAATAGCAGCAAGGAAGGAAGGCAGGGTCGCGCCGGAGGGTCTCCGCGGTGCTTACCTGGGGCGCACAAGGCCGGCCGGGCCAGCAGCAGCAGCCAGAGGCCGGGGAGCAGCAGCCCCGAGCGGCGGCGGTCACGGAACACCCGGTCCGCCGCCCTGATGGCCCGGCGCGTCCCGCCCCCGGGGGCGCCCGCCGGGAGGGAGGCCCACGAGGAGGGGTCAGAGCCGGAAAACCTGGCCGGCGCGAACGTGACGGGCTTCTCGCTCCTCCTCTGGCTCGAGTCTGTGCGGGTCAGCAGGTGTGAGTGGGGCGCCTGCGTTGGTAGGACAGCCTTCGGGGACAAAGCGAGAGAAAGGTTGGGCTCCCTTCCCAGGAGCTCGACGTGCAGTAGAGGAGGCGAGAAAAGGCGCACACAGCTCTACCCATCCTGCCTCCCGTCTAGAGGTCTTGCCTCCTGTCCAGGTCATTGGGAAAGGAACATGCAGGATGCTCTGAGTTTGGGAAACCCGCAAACCGCGCACGTAGTAGGCCTGCAGAAGGCGCCTGCAGAATCGAATTGAAGCAGAGCTGGAGAGAACCACACACGTTTAGGCCCTTTTAGGGAAAGCAACGCTCTTGGGAGGTGAAGAGAGTGTCAAAGGATCAGCATTTGGCGGGGTAGAGTTCAGGGTGGGTGGCTGGGATCAGGAAAGCAACGGAGGGAGTTAACATTTGTTGAGTACCTGCTATGCGCCGGGCATCGAGCTCCGAGGACGCCCGGGGTGGGGGTGGGGGGCGTTAAAGGCCTTGGAACATGGAATTGGCAGTTTTGGATATTGCCATCCCCTTGGAATGCTTGCACCAATCAGGTTATGAAAGGTGTGAATTGGGGACACTATGGTATCGCCAGGAAGCTATAGTGGACAGTGGAAAATGTGAATCATCCACATTAACAAAAGGATGCACGTTGCTCTCCAGTCCGCTTGCCCTGCTGGGCCCAGCCTTGCAGCGTCAGCCCAACTAGGCTTCTTGCCTGGTGGTAAGATTGTTGGAGAATCAGAAATAGCCCTCCCTCAGAATATGGCTGAGGGGCTTCCCTGGTTGACTCAGTGGTTAAGAATCCGCCTGCCAATGCAGGGGACACGTGTTTGAGCCCTGGTCCGGGAAGATCCCATATGGCGTGGAGCAACTAAGTCCGTGCACCACAACTCTTTGGTGAATATCCAAAGAAAATCACTATTGTGAAGAGATATCTGTACTCCCACGCTCAGTGTAGCATTCCTCACAATAGCCAAGACTGGGAAACTACCTAAGCACTCATCAACAGGTGAATGGATAAATGTAGTACACACACACACACACACACACACACACACACAGAGGAATATTATTCAGCTACGAAAAAGAAGGGAATCCTGTCATTTGCAACAACGTGGATGGACCTTAGGGGCATTATGTTAAGTGAAATATGTCAGAGAAAGACAAATACCATATGATCTCACTTATTTATGAAATCTAAAAACATGGAGCTCAGGGGACTTCCCCAGTAGTCCAGTGGTAAAGACTCTGCCTTCCAATGCAGGGGTCGCAGGTACAATCCCTGGTCAGGGAACTAAGATCCTGATCTAGAAAAATAAGACAGACACTTAGGTGAAGTAGAGAAGAGAGAAAAGGGAAGCTGGGATAGAATAAGGACTCAAACATCTGGCTAAAGGGTCTAGATTTAACTTTGTAGGCAATGGGGTATCATTAATGATTTTTGGAGATATTAGAACTAAGCACAAGAAGGATTACTCTATTAACAATATATAAGATGATTTGGAGAGAGAAACAACTACAAGTGGAGAGACCCAATTAGGATAAGATCTTAGCAGTGCATGACTGAAGTATCAAGAATCATAAGGTATTTCACCATCAAATAGACATTTTAAAAAATTGATTATATCCATTTGTGCCAGAGTATGGGGAAATAGGCACTCTCAGATTCTAGTGGTGGAGGTGTAAATTGGTATAGCCATTTGGGAGGATGATTTAGCCTTATCTATCAGAATTTAAAATCAGCTCACCATCTGGTGCAGAAAATTCCACTTCAATATATATACATTTTTTTTTTTTTTTTTTTTTTTTTTTTCTTTTTTTTTTTTTTCCTTTTCTTTCTTTCTTCCTGTTTTTTTTTTTTTTTTTTTTTT
>NW_020173036.1:1381157-1399841 GCF_003031525.2 Neophocaena asiaeorientalis asiaeorientalis | reverse complement strand
CGTTTAAATAGTTATATTTTTTTTTTTTTTTTTTTTTTTGCTTTTGCTATTGCTTTTCTTTCCTTTCCTTCCTTCCTTCTTTCTTTTCTTTTCTTTTTAGCCAGGCTTAATTCAGACAGGTAAATTCAGCCAAATAATTCAATCAGATAAAATTTACCTTTTTTAAAAGTGTACATACAGCTTAATGGGTTTTGGCATGAGTAACTGTCACCACATTCAAGATATGGAACTTTCCTATTGCCCTAAAAAGTTCCCTTGTGCCAGCCTACAGTCTATCCCCTGCCCCTACCCCAATCCCTGGCAACCACCAATCTGATTTCTGTTTCTATAGCTTTGCCTTTCCCAGAATTTCATATAAATGGGATGACACAGTACGTAGCCTTTTGTGTCTAGTTTCCTTTACTTAGCATAATGTCTTGTGATTCATCCAAGTTGTTGCATACATCAGTAATTTGTCCCTTTCTATTGCTAACTAGTATCCCACTGAGTGGCTATACCACCATTTGTTTATCCACTCACCAACTGATGGACATTTGGGTTGTCTTCAATTCTGTTTTGTTTTGGCTGTTATGAATACAACTGCTATAAACATTTGCTTCCAGGTCTTTGTGTGAGCACATTTTCATTTCTCTTAAGTAAAAACCTAGGATTCGAATTGCTACGTCATGTGGCAAATGTATGTTTAACTTTATATAAAACTGCCAAACTGTCTTCCGAAGTGGATATAATATTTTACATTCTCAGCAGCAACGTATGAGAGTTCTGGTTGTTCCACGTCTTTGTTAGCTCTTGGTTTTATCAGTCATTTTAATTTGAATCATTCTAGTAGCCATGCAGTGATATCTTGTTGTGGTCTATAATTTGCATTTTCCTGATAACTAATGATGTTGAGCAACATTTTATGTGCTTACTTTCCATTAATATTTCTTTCTTGAAGTGCCTGTTTGAATCTTTTACTAATTTTATAATTGCATTGTTTTCTTATTATCAAGTTGTAAGTATCTTTACACATCCTGGATATAAACTCTTTTTCAGATAAGTATTTTTGCAAATATTTTCTCCTAGTCCATAGCTTGTCTTTTTTTTGGCCACACCGTGCAGCAGGCAGTATCTTATTTCCCCAACCAGGGATCGAACCTGTGTCCCCTGCAGTGGAAGCACACAGTCTTAACCACTGGACTGCCAGGGAAGTCCCCATAGCTTGTCTTTTTATTCTCTTTTTTTTTAAGATTTTTTAAAATTATTATTTTATTTATTTATTTTTGGCTGTGTTGGGTCTTCGCTGCTGCGTGTGGGCTTTCTCTACTTGTTCGGACTCTCAACCACTGCGCCACCAGGGAAGCCCCTACGATGGCTTCTCTTGTTGCAGAGCACGGGTTCTAGGCGCATGGGCTTCAGTAGTTGCAGCATGCAGGCTCAGTAGTTGTGGTGCACGGGCTTACTTGCTTCGCGGCACGTGGGATCCTCCCGGACCAGGGCTCCAACCCATATCCCCTGCATTGGCAGGCAGTGCGCCACCAGGGAAGCCTGTCTGTTTATTCTCTTAACAGTATCTTTTGAAAAGCATAAGTTTTTAACTTTGATGGAGTCCAATTTGTAATTTTTTTTTGGCTTATGCTTTTTATGTCCTATCTAAGTAAATTTTTATCTAACCCGAGGTCACAAATATTTTCTCCTATGTTTCCTTCTAGAAATGTAATGTTTTAGCTCTACAACTCATCTGAGTCAACTTTTATATATTTTGCTAGATAAAGTTTGAAGTTAACTTTTTGCATAAGGTGTCCAGTTATTATAGCACTATTTGTTTAAAAGACTATCATTTCTCCATTGAATCAATTTTATACTTTTTCAAAATTTATTACAATGTACATGTGGGTCTATTTTTGGACTTTCTATTCTGTTCCCTGTAAGATCTATCTATCACATGAGGGAGGGGAGAAAGCAAGATTACAGTATAGTGTAATTCCATTCATGAAAAAATCCACTTTCCCACTGGGAAAAGAAATAGAATTCGGAGAGGGGTTGAGGAGTAAATATTTGAAGAGAAATGTTCACTTTCATGGAGAGGAACATTCATTTGTTACTCTAGATCTGAATGCATCTGACTATGATAATATTACATCATTTGCATTTTTAACACAAGCATACTGCTTTTGTATTTAAACTTTTTTTAACTAAGAACTTTGTGAGTTTGAGGGGAAATCAGAAAATGGATGAGACACATTCTGGATGTTAAATCAGCTCATGAAATATGAGGAGAGAAAAGAATAAAAGACGATTCAGAGGTTTTGAGGCCATATGTGCAAGGGTAGATCAAAGGAAGCCAGTGGAGAGGCTGGGGTGGAGGACGAAAAAGGTTGGGTGTTGAATGCGCTGCGGGGAGCTGGGCCAGCACCCAGGGAGTGATGTTAGCACGAGTGGTGGGTGGTGCAGGTGAGCCTCGGGCTTGGGAGATAAGGCAGGTAGGGCTAAAAGTACAGATATGGAAATCATTTGCACAGAATTATTAGCTAAAGATGTGACCGTGAATGACTATGCCTGGGAAGAGAGGAAAGCAGAGAAGAGGGCTGAAGACAGGCCCTTGAGAAAGAACTTCATGCTGAAAAAACGGAAGAGGAGGCAATGAAAAAGACAGGGAAAGACTCTGAGAGAAAGCTGAGGAGAACGACTGAAATGTGATGTCACCAAGGGCCTAGAGGGCCGTTTCAGAAGGCCATGGTCAATGTCAGGGACAATAGGACTGAGAAGATCTCTTTGGACTCTATGACATGGTCATTAAAAAGAAATTTTCTGTTGAAATGGGGATGGAGAAGGGTAATAACAAGAGTAAAAGAATGAGCTGGTTGGGAGATAATGGAGGCTACAGAGAAAGGTATCTGGCAGGGTTAAGATGTTTTAGGATAGATAAGCCTGAACATCCCCGTAGGTACAACAGAAGGTGTCTGAAGACAGCGAGAGAATAAAATGCAAGGGAGGGGCTTCCCTGGTGGCGCCGTGGTTAAAAATCTGCCTGCCAATGCAGGGGACACGGGTTCGAGCCCCGGTCAGGGAAGATCCCACATGCCGCGGAGCAACTAAGCACGCGCACCACAACTCCTGAGCCTGCGCTCTAGAGCCCGTGAACTACAACTACTGAAGCCCGTGCGCCTAGAGCCCGTGCTCCGCAACAAGAGAAGCCACCGCAGTGAGAAGCCTGCGCACCACAACGAAGAGTAGCCCCGGCTCGCCGCACCTAGAGAAAGCCTGCGCGCAGCAACGAAGACCCAACACAGCCAAAAATAAATAAGTAAATAAATAAATAAAATCTATTTTAAAAAATGCAAGGGAAAGATAATTGACAGAGTAAATTCTCAGAGGTCAGAGGAGATGGAATTAAGAGAAACATGTAATTCTTTTGGAAATGCAGAGCCAGCAACCCGCGGCCCAGTATCAGGAGACTGGCTTGATGCAATTAATTACATTACAGTAACAAGAGGCAACGTTATGCTTCTGTTACAATAACTGTGAGGAAACATAGGATGTGTTTGGGTTATAATGTTAAACGGAGAAAAACTAAATATAAAATGGTTTATGAATTGACAAAGCGATGAGTATGACTTGAAAGGAATTGTATAAAACTTAAAATTGCTGTATTAAGATGATGAGATTATGAGCATTCTGTCCTTTGATGTTGTTATATTTGTGCTTTCAATAAAAAAGTCTTCCTCGGGCTTCCCTGGTGGCGCAGTGGTTGAGAGTCCGCCTGCCGATGCAGGGGACACGGGTTTGTGCCCCAGTCCGGGAAGATCCCACATGCCGCGGAGTGGCTGGGCCCGTGAGCCATGGCCGCTGGGCCTGCGCGTCCGGAGCCTGTGCTCCACAGCGGGAGAGGCCACAACAGTGAGAGGCCCGCGTACCACAAAAAAAAAAAAAAAAAAAAAAAAGGGAATCCAATGGAAAAAGAGAGATCCACAAAGTGCCCATGACCAAAGATACAAGGTTTAAAACCAAGATCCTTGTCTTGGATGGATTGGACTGGAGACGTCTGTCCCTCTTGCACAGTCTGGTGGCCTTAATGGCAAGTAAGAATGTTCCTGAAGCAGGTTTCCAGGCCTCACCTCTCTGTTGCATTTTCCCTTACCTCCTTCCCCCAATCCCCTCCCCGCCACACAAACTGTCACAGATCAACTGGCTCAATCCTCTGCCCACACCCTCCATGGCCATTTCCTAACATAGCCCCAAACCCACAGGCAGCTCCCCTAAGACATGCCAAAAATCCACAGGAGAATCGTGGCAGCAGTGGGTGAAAGAATCACCCTCCTTCTCTGGCATTTTACTAACTGCAACTCACATCTGACTGGGTTCTAAAACTCAGGGACTCTGGCTCAAGTTCAGAAGGAGAATAATGATGATACCCTAGCTCAGTTCCTCGTTCTTCCCTCTGGTCATGAGTGCGGATCAATTACATGCATAAGGAAAGCCAAACCCACTCTATGGATATGTCTTAATTTCCCTGCTTTTCTGGAAAACTCTTTCCTCACTCAAATCCCTAGAGGGATACCCTTCCTAGGAGAGATCTCTGCTCTTGAGCCCCTGTAGTTGTGTCCATCACTTCTCCACTCATCCGTCCCTGATCTCCCCAACCTGGGTGTGTTGCCCTTCCTCTGTGCACAGCCCCTGGGATACCTTGGTCACTGCACTGTCCATGTGGAGTAAATCTTCATATGTTTGTAAGTTCTTCAAGGGCAGAGACTTTCTTGTTTTCACCCCTTCATTCCTGGGTGTCTAGTGCAATGCTTGGCAGGTTGTGGGGCTCAATGAATACTTGGAGGTACAAGAACCAAGTTCAAAGCCAGTCTCTTTCCTCACCTCACCCATCCCTGCCCCCATCAACAATTAAGCTAATTAATTAATTAGGGGAGCATGAGTTTGTCCATAGTCCTTTGGTACCAGAGCCAGAAGAATGTACCATGGCATCTACTTATCCATCCTTACACTGACAGAGTAACTTCTCAGACTTCAAAGTATGTCAAGAAATGCTGATTCCTGTGCTATACAGTATGAACTAGCAACAAGAGATTGCTTAAAGGGACTTCCCTTGTGGTCCAGTGGTTAAGAATCCACCTTCGAATGCTAGTCAGGGAACTAGGATCCTACATGCCGTGGGGCAACTAAGCCTGCAACGCACCTACTGAGCCCGCGCACTCTGAAGACCGCACGCCACACTAGAGAGAAGCCTGCGTGCTGCAACGAAGAGCCCAAGACCCACAGTGAAAGATCCCGCATGCTGCAACTAAAACCTGACACAGGCAAAAATAAATAAATAAAAGAGATTGTTCAAAAGACGTAAAAGGGGGCTTCCCTGGTGGCGCAGTGGTTAAGAATCCGCCTGCCAATGCAGGGGACACGGGTTCGAGCCCCAGTCTGGGAAGATCCCACATGCCGCGGAGCAACTAAGCCCGTGCACCACAACTACTGAGACTGAGCTCTAGAGCCCGTGAGCCACAACTACTGAGCCCGCGCACCTAGAGCCCGTGCTCCGCAACAAGAGAAGCCCGCGCACCTCAATGAAGACCCAACGCGGCCAAAAATAAATTTATTTTAGAAAAAACATAAAAGGTCATCACTTCAGACATGACATTAGCTCAGCCTCGTGCAGAGTTTGTTAAGCTATAGTAATTGGCATCAGCAAAAGTTTATTAAATTTAGTGAATAAACTTAAAAGCTCTTCACGGAAAAAGAGAAAGAACCAATCTCTTCTCTTTAGGAAATAACAATCTCCAAAGAATAAAATATGCTTACAAAATTTGAATTTTATAGGCTCTGGATGAAAATTGTGAGAAGCCGGATGATAAAATTACCTGCCCACAAACAGCTCTGTGTGGAGCTCATTCACCATTTAAAAGAGCAAATTAAGACATTTCTGGATCAGCGCTGTCCAGAAGAACTTTATGCAATGATGGAACTGTTCTGTTAATCTGTGCCGTCCAGTGAAGTAGCTGCTGGACACAAATAGCTATGAGGACTCGAAGTGTGGCCAGTGTGACTGAGGAGCTGAATTTTTAATGTTGTTTAAGTTTAATGAATTTAAGGTTGAATATCCACATGTGGCTAGCGGCCACCATATTGGACCGCACAGCTTGACCATGAAATAAAAGTACAATGACTGCCGTGTGGTAAACTAAGTATACAGAAACTGCCAGTGTAGGACTCGCTATTCCGATTCAATAATAAATCCTGGACTTGGTCTATGATGGCCATTTGATATCTATGGCAAACACCACTTTCTGTACCTGAGTTTCCTCATCTGCAAAATGGGAATAATTATAATAGTAACTACGTCATACCACCCTCAGTACTATGTCCCTCTAAACTTCTGAGAATCAACTTGAAATCCAGGTTTGGGTGTGAGGGGCTGTCTGCCTGAGACTCAGGCCAGAGCGGAACTCAGGCGCCATCACCCGTGACCACAGAAGATGTTGGAGTGAGTCCCATGTGCAGGACGGATTAGCCATCAGGTGAATAAAAAATAAAAGACATCTGCAGATGAAACATCTGTAGTGAAAACAAACACTTCATTAATATAAAAACAAAACTTCAGGGCTTCCCTGGTGGCGCAGTGGTTGAGAGTCCGCCTGCCGATGCAGGGGACACGGGTTCGTGCCCCGGTCCGGGAAGATCCCACATGCCGCGGAGCGCCTGGGCCCGTGGGCCATGACCGCTGAGCCTGCGCGTCCGGAGCCTGTGCTCCGCAACGGGAGAGGCCACAACAGTGAGAGGCCCGCGTACCGCAAAAAACAAACAAACAAACAAAAACAAAAACGAAAAAAACAAAACTTCAAAAGCTCCCCATCACTCTTCAAATAAATCCAGCTGCTCAGCATGACCTGCAAATGTTCACAGACTCCTGCAGGGACATCCAGCCGCTGGGACCATCCTTCCAGGCATCGTCCCAGGGCCTCTTAATGGGCTCTCCCACTGGCCCTGGCCCTTCACCCACCCTTCATCTGATGGGTTCCTCCTCAGCCCAGTCTTCCCTGACTGCCCTGCCCCCACCTAAGTAAGCGATTCCTGTTAGTCTCTTCTTCCTTAGCATTTACTATTTGAAACTGTGTATTTAATTTTGTGTTTGGTTTCATGTCTTTGTTTGCCATTAAATCATAAATCTCCATGAGGACAGAGATCATACTTCTTGTTTAGAGAGGGGTATTTACACAATGGTTAATTGCTTAGACTCTTAGGCTAGGACTATCTGTATTTTGTGTCACAGCCCCATCACTTATTAGCTATGATGCATTAGCCCCTCTGTGCCTTAGTGTCCTCGTCTATGAAATGGAACAGTTGTAATAGTAACTGCCTCATGGGGTTGTATGAGGATTAAACAAGTTGGTATATCTAAAGTGCTTAGGAAAAAAGCTAGCATATAGCAAGCTCTACTTTAATGTTAGCCATTATTATCCTTTTTTTTTTTTTTTTTTTTTTTTTTTTTTTTTTTTTTGCAGTACGCGGGCCTCTCACTGTTGTGGCCTCTCCCATTGCGGAGCACAGGCTCCGGACGCGCAGGCTCAACGGCCATGGCTCACGGGCCCAGCCGCTCTGCGACATGTGGGATCTTCCCGGACCGGGGCACGAACCCGTGTCCCCTGCATCGGCAGGCGGACTCTCAACCACTGCGCCACCAGGGAAGCCCCATTATTATCCTTTGCCATTAATTGGTCAATGCCTGGTACAGTGCCTGACACACAGTATGTTCCCAATAAATATTTACTGAATTAATGACTGAATTTCCATCAGGCTACTGGACAAATGTTCTGATCTTTTTTTTTCTAACCACTTTTGCCATCTTAAAGCAATGACAGTAATCCCTAAAAGTATTCTAAATAATTATGACAGTGACCAGTTAATTTATAGTTAGCGTGATGCTGACCTTTTTTTAAATTGAAGTATAGTTGATGTACACGTTAACTTGTTTTTAAAGATATAGATGCCAAGTTAATAAAGTATCTACCTGCTTCTAGCTTCTGAGAGTCTGTTAAATATTATACAATGCCTGTGCAGTGTCTATAATCTTCTGATGTTCACCATTCATTCTGTTGTTGACATGAAGTAATATATTCAGAGTTTTCTTTGTGATCTGTTCATCTTGTAAGCTTGGAGATAAGTTCGGCTTAGTCACAGTGTGGCTGACAACACAGGGTTTAGGTAAAGACAGGGTTTAAGACTTTGAATACTGTTTTATCATTTAATAGCCATGTAACTTTGGTCATGACTTTTCTGAGCCTTGGTTTTCCCGCCTAAAAATGGAAATGTTAATACCTACTTCATAGTGTTGTAAGAAAAAGTTAGATAAGCAGGTAAGTCACTCAGTATTATAATTGGCATCTAATTATATACAATAATTATTATTGCTCAATTCTTTGTTGGAATTTCATTTAAGAATTTTGTAACCATGTTCAAAAATGAAATTGGCTTCTAATAGAATTTTTAAGGATTTTTCCTTGTCAGTGTTAAGGACAACACGTATTTGACTCACAGAATTAATTTGGGATTATGCCGTATTTCTCATTTTTCTAAAAAGGAGCTTTAATTTTTTTTATTACACATTGTAGAAAAAGCAGAATAGGGGCTTCCCTGGTGGCGCAGTGGTTGAGAGCCCTCCTGCCGATGCAGGCGACACGGGTTCGTGACCCAGTCCGGGAAGATCCCACATGCCACGGAGCGGCTGGGCCCGTGAGCCATGGCCGCTGAGCCTGCGCGTCCAGAGCCCGTGCTCCACAACGGGGGAGGCCACAACAGTGAGAGGCCCGCGTACCGCAAAAAAAAAAAAAAAGCAGAATATACCAAGAAGCAAAGCTATGAATATTAAAATTACCTGTGATCTCACCACTCCAAAAGAAGCACTGTTAACATTAGACCACATGCTCTTCCAGACACTTCAAATGCATAAATGCGCTCACACACACACACACACACACACACACACACACACACACACAGAATACTGATATAAAATTGGGACCAGACTGTACATCAAATTTTGTTTCATTCAACAATATATTATGAGCGTATTTTTTCACCTTAGTAAATACTTCCAGGACATCATTTTTAATGGTGGCGCTGTATTCCCATATATGAACCTATCCTAAGTTGTTCAGCAAATTCCCTAATGCTGGACACATAGGTGGCTTCCAATATTTTACCACCATAAGCAGTGCTGCATCAGACATTGTGCTAGATATTTTATTAGCCCATGTTCATCCTCTACCCGTCTCCACCATGCTATTTGCTTCAGGAAGCTGACCTTTGCAAGAGTGCATCGTTGACCTTCCTCCCTCTCCTGTGGGTTTGATCAATGGGAGGCACCAACAAGAAATCAGACAGCGGCAGAAGAGGGACACAAGCGTATTTATTTCCCCAGGTCCTCCCTGAAGGGTTACTAGTTGGTGGTGTCCATGAACATAAGAACTTGAATTCATCTGGTGGGAGGTTCTGTCCTACAGCTACTCTCCCTGGGCTCCTGTAACAGTCCCTCCCTTTGCACCTTCAAGCGTAGGGTGGCGTCCCCATCACTGCTCGCCCAAGTACTCCACCGACCCTTGTAGGCTTCCCTGAATCTGACTCATGTCTTTGGAAATAGTCCTTCGTTACATTCTCCCCACTTATCCAGTTTAAGTGTGCCATCTGTTTCTTGCTAGGACCCTAACAAATATAAACAATTTTGTAAGTAAATTGCTCTACATATTTTTATTATCATCACATGATAAATTTCTGAAACTGGAATTACTCGATCAAAGAGATGTATATTTTTAAGATCTTATACGGTCTTGCCAACTTGTCTTCAATAGACTCTCCCTCCAGCAGTGCCTGAGAATGTCAGCCTTCAGACCACTTGTCCAGCTGGGTATTATAATTTCTTTTCGTCTTTCGTTGTGTTCATAAACACTGCTATAATATGGAGTCATATCTTCAAAAGTGTGTGTTAGGGGGAGATTACCTATTAATCATTTTAGTCTATTTACTTTGGCTGTTCTTGAATAATTTTTGTGTTTTCCTCTGCTATACCTATTATAAATTGACATGCTAGCCCACACTTGGTCTTTAAGAATTCATTAAAATGTACCTGATTTCATCTTACCCATTTGCGTAAGGGCCGCCGCTACCCCTATGCTCTGTCAAAGATGAAATCGTTTTGGGGTCACATCTCTCTTTGCAGAATCTTGCCACTCTTTGGACTTCAGTGAAGTTGGTTGACTTGTGACCACAGTTCTCCTGGGCTCAAGAAAAGTTATGATTTTGTAGGTTACCTAGCTTTTTCTTGGGACTTCCTACAACATGAGGTGAAGTACAGCTCCCCATTTAATTTTTTGAAACTCTAATAAAATCTTAAGGATCTTTTTATAAAAGCAAAACATCAAACTATCCAATACCCACATTCAATGTGCTAACAGAAAGAATTGATATCCTGCTTCTCACGTGCTAAATGGAAAACTACTTATACAAATGTCGAGGAGTATGAATTGCTTAATAACGAAAAATGTTCCCCAGCTGCCATGAGCACTTGCAGCAATGTTGAAGTTATATAATTTGTGAGTATCTCCAGAACTACTGATTAGAACACAGAGAGGAGGGAAAATGGACACTGGAAACTACTGGGAAAAAGCTATTTCGTTTTGTAAGATTCTATTGTATCCACGCTATCTGAAAGGCAGGACTTGATAAGTTCATTTGTTTTTGTTTACCTGCATGTTTACATCAGTGAAATCCTCTGCAAAGTCTAAAACCACGTTTCCAATGTTGGCAGAGCTTTCAGAAGCAATCACCTTTTGTGTTGAGGACATAGTATAAGTGATGTGGAGAAGCATTTCCCTGGCGCCTAAATGGTGTAAATCATGAGCAGAGAGAAGCTTCTAGAGGCCCAGGCAGAGCCCTCTTGCCCAGGTCTAAGGGCAGTATTGATCTTACTCATCTATGTTTTGATAATTAAATGAGTAAAAGGACTTAGAACTGTACTCGTCACACAGGTAAGGTACAATGAATGGAAGCTGTTATAATTATCACTATTTCTCAACATTGATGAGACATATTAGCCTTATGTATCTTAAGGATACTGATTTAAGTCCCTGTGGCCTTTTATTTATTTATTTTAAATTAATTAATTTATTTTTATATTTGGCTGCGTTGGGTCTTTGTTGCTGCGCGCAGGCTTTCCTCTAGTTGCGGCGAGTGGGGGTTACTCTTCGTTGTGGTGTGCGGGCTTCTCATTGGGTGGCTTCTCTTGTTGCAGAGCACGGGCTCTAAGTGCGTGGGCTTCAGTTTTTGTGGGCCTCGGGCTCAGTAGTTGTGGCTCGCGGGCTCTAGAGTGAGGGCTCAGTAGTTGTGGCACACGGGCTTAGTTGCTCTGCAGCATGTGGAATCTTCCTCGACCAGGGCTCGAACCCGATCCCCTGCATTGGCAGGCGGATTCTTAACAACTGTGCCACCAGGGAAGCCCTATGGCCTTTTATTTAGATTCCAAGTTCCAAAATAATCCTATTTGGTATTTCGTTAAATGTTATCTATCCCTTCTTGGTTGCCCAAAACATTCTTTATTATTAAAGTTCAACAATTTAAAATATTTATTTAGATTTTTTGTTTTAAATGATAATATTTGACAGGACACTGGGAAGACTTTTGAACTTCAGGCTCGGCTTATTTTTGTTTCCAATTCTAGGAAATGCTCCTCATTACAACCCTGATTAAGCTGCTAGTCTAGTGCTTCCTCAGAAATTCTTTTTAATCTACAGTTCTTGACACAATGAGGGAGGGAGACGCAAGAGGGAAGAGATATGGGGATATATGTATATGTATAACTGATTCACTTCGTTATAAAGCAGAAACTAACACACCATTGTAAAGCAATTATACTCCAATAAAAAAGTAAAAAAAAAAAATCTACAATTGTATTGCTGTGTCCTAATGCTTAGGTCAATAATTGTGCTGGTAATACTATAACTCTCTTACTCAGTCCTTCCGTGTCTTGAATTTGATTTTTCAATTAATCTTTGGCATTACTGATTGGCTATAGTATAGACTTAACTATATAGTTATATACTTTTACTAAGCATAAAACATTTAAGTATTATCTTAATTTTTATAGCACTTACAAATACATTAAAGTAGTTTTATCCTAACCTGTTTTTCCTCTAATCTCCTCTAGAGATCCCAAGCAGATCTAACATTCTGCTTGAAATTTGTATTTCTACAGTTGGTTTTGGCTTTGTTCTTTTTGTACTATTACGTTTTTTTTTATTGGTCTCAGGCTATTTTCTCCCATTCCTCTTTCTGTGAGTATTTTTCTACTGATTTTTGATGCTGAAGCTTTTGTTTCAGATGCTTTCATTTGTATTTTAGAGGATTTTGTCAGTTCCAGTAGTTACTACAAAAAAGTGTGTTTGCACTTTATAGGTCATCCTTTATACCTTAGAAACAAGCTCAAAAAATGTGAATTTACATTTAGGGCATCAACCATGTTAGAAACCTTCAATTCACATGAATAACCTTTGATATTAAAAAAACAAATATAGAATCATTAATGTATTGTTCTTCTTAATGACATAATTATATCAGTATCTTTATCTATAAAGTATTTTAATTAATGAAATATGAACCAAGAAGCAAAGTTTAGCAGTTAGCCTCATTTTAATGAGGCAAATGTTATGGAAAATGTTTTCAGCTCTTTTCCATTTAAGAACAGTCTTAGTTTACTCAATAAGGTAGCAAATGAGAACTGGCTCCTTGTGCCACCTACTTACTCAGGTTTCTTTCCCTGAGAACTTCTACCAGTAATTGGTCAATATCAGATTGGTCTTTATTGAACTGTGCAAGGAAAATCACTGGGATAAATCTCCGTGTCCTATTTGTGAACATCTAGTTCATCATGCTCAGTAGACAGTGACTGCCAGCATTGTTAGAAATTTGTTGGTGTTTTTTAAAATTTCACATTATTAAAAAATGTTGTGTTTATCAAAGTAATACTTGTAATTAATTTTTTAAATCATATAGATCATAAAGAAATTGAATCCATAATTAATAACCTTCCAAAACAGAAAGCAACAGGCTGAGATGGGTTCATGGGTGATTCCTACAAAACATTTAAGAAAGAAATTATACCAATTCTCTACAATCTCTTTCAGAGAACAGTAGCAGAGGGAATAATCCCTAACTCATTCTATGAGGCTGACATTACCCTAATACCAAAACCAGATAAAGACATAATAAGAAAACTACAGACCAATTTCTCTCATGAACATATGTACAAAACTCCTCAACAAAATATGAACAAATCGAATCCAAAAATGTCTGAAAAGAATTATACACCATGACCAAGTAGGATTTATCACAGATATGCAAGGCTGGGTCAACATCTGAAAATCAATCAGCATAATCCATCACATTGACCAACTGAAAAAGAAAAATCACATGATTATATCAATAGATGCAGAAGAAGCATTTGACAAGATCCAACGCTTATTAGTGATAAAAACTCTCAGTAAACTAGAAGTAGAGGGGAACTTTCTCAGCTTGATAAGGACTATCTACAAAAAAACTACAACTAATATCAGACTTAATGGTGAGAAACTCAAAGCTTTAAGACAACGATGTTGTCCCCTCTCAGCCCTTTTCAACGTGGAGCTGAAGTCCTTGCTAATGCAACAAGACAAGAAAAGGGTGGTACAGCCACTTTGGAAGACAGTTTTGTGGTTTCTTATAAAACTAAACATTCTCTTACCATATGATCTAGCAATCATACTCCTCGGTATTTACCCAAAGAACTTGAAAATTTATGTCCACACAAAAACCTCCACATGGATATTTATAGCAGTTTCATTCATAACTGCCAAAACTTGGAAGCAACCAAGATGTCCTTCAGTAGGTGAATGGATAAACTGTGGTACATCCAGACAATGAAATACCATTCAGCACCAAAAACAAAGGAGCCCCCAAAGACATGGAGGAACCTAAATGCATATTACTAAGTGAAAGAAGCCAATCTAAAAAGACTACAGGGGCTTCCCTGGTGGCGCAGTGGTTGAGAGTCCGCCTGCAGGGGCGGGGGAGAGTCCGATGCAGAGCACACGGGTTTGTGCCCCGGTCCGGGAGGATCCCGCATGCCGCGCAGTGGCTGGGCCCGTGAGCCATGGCCGCTGGGCCTGCGCGTCCGGAGCCTGTGCTCCGCAGCCGGAGAGGCCACAACCGTGAGAGGCCCGCGTACCGCAAAAAAAAAAAAAAGACTACATACTGTGTAATTCCAACTATATGACATTCTGGAAAAGGCAAAAGTATGGAGACAATAAAAAGATCAGTGTTTGCCGGGCGGGGGAGGGGAGATGATAGGCAGAGCACAGAGACTTTTTAAGGTAGTAAAAATACTCTGTATATTACAATAATGGATATATGTCATTATATTTTTATCCAAACCCATAGTATATACAACACTAAGAGTGAACCCTAAGGTAAACTATGGATTTTGGGTGATAATGATGTGTAGGTGCATCCTGGGACTTCCCTGGTGGTGCAGTGGTTAAGAACCTGCCTGCCAATGCAGGGGACACGGGTTTGAGCCCTGGTCCAGGAAGATCCCACATGCTGCGGAGCAACTAAGCCCGTGTGCCACACCTACTGAGCCTGCGCTCTAGAGTCCACGCGCCGCAACTACTGAGCCCGTATGCTGCAACTACTGAAGCCTGTGTGCCTAGAGCCTGTGCTCCACAACAAGAGAAGCCACCACAATAAGAAGCCTGTGCATGACAACGAAGAGTAACCCCCACTCACCACAACTAGAGAAAGCTTCCGTGCAGCAACAAAGACCCAATGCACCCAAAAATAATGAATAAATGGATTTGCCTTAAAAAAAAAAAAAAAAAAAATTTTTTAATTTTTAAAAATAAACATCTAAAAAAAACAAAGTAGGTGCATCCTTGCTAAAAAATACACCATTCTGGTGAGTGATCTTGATAATGGGAGAGGCTATGCACGTGTGGGAGCAGAGGATATATGAGAAACCTCTGCACCTGCCTCTTAATTTTGTTATAAACCTAAAACTACTCTAAAAAACTCAAGTATGGGACTTCCCTGGTGGCACAGTGGTTAAGACTCCGCACTCCCAATGCAGGGGGCCCGGGTTCAATCCCTGGTCAGGGAACTAGATCCCACATGTATGCTGCAACTAAGAGTTCGCATGCCACAACTATGAAGGCTGCACGCTGCAACTAAGAAGCTGGCAAGCCGCAACTAAGCAGCCCGCCTGTCAAAATTAAGATCCAGCGCAACCAAATAAAAAAAAAAAAATCAAGTGTACTAAAATGTAGCAAATAATAAATGCCCCACCATAGGACTATGATTAATAAATGATACATTAAAAACTATAATGCAGCTATCAAATATAATTGTGAATGCTTTCAATTATGTGGGTAAATGCTTACAAAACAATATCAATCCAGAAGAGCATAATATGAAATTGTATTTATAGTATACTCTCAATATTTAAGAATATGTGCATGGAAAAAGACTGAAAGAAATATCCTGCATTATTAACAGTGATTGTCTCTACACAGTCATATTATGGGCGATTATATGACTTCCTTCTTAATACTTAATTCCTGTATTCTCCAAAACTTCTACAATATTATTGTATTTCCCCCCCCAAAAAATTCTTTTGGAAAAATATTCCTAAATAATAAGAGTAATTCAAGGATACATAATACATTATTTTAAAACTAATAATGAATGTGAGGGGATGGATGTGCTAACTAACCTTATTGTGGTAAACACTTTGCAATATATAGGTGCATACAGATGTATCAAATCATCACCTTGTACACCTTAAACTTACACAATGTTATATGTCAGTTACATCTCAATAAAGCTGGAAAGAAAATTTAATAGAAATTATAATACGGCTTCCCTGGTGAAGCAGTGGTTGAGAGTCCGCCTGCTGATTCTGGGGACACGGGTTCGTGCCCCGGTCCAGGAAGATCCCACATGCCACGGAGCGGCTAGGCCCGTAAGCCATGGCCGCTGAGCCTGCGCGTCCGGAACCTGTGCTCCGCAACGGGAGAGGCCACAACAGTGAGAGGCCCGCGTACCGCAAAAACAAAAAAAAATTATAATAACATTACAAATCAATTTACAAAAACTCAAAACAGTACCTAGAATAAAATTTATATTTTGAGAATATAGCAATAAAAAGGAAATTACTACATACACACATAACATATAAATGAAATTTATTTATGAATGTTTAGATGCATACACTTGAAAGTTACCAAATAGGATAAAAAATACATTAAAAGAATATATGGCATTATCAAGTGGAGCTTACTCAAGAATTTAAGGATGTTTTAGTATCATGAAAACCATGAATATAATCATATTAGGTAACTTAAATGATTAACATTATATGATTATATCAAAAGATACCAATTCCTACCAAAAGCTTCTAATAAACAAGAATAAAGGATGTTATTTCCCTTACTATAAGAGAATATTTGTTTAAAACCAATAATTAACTTCATATTAAATGAGGAAATATCCAAAAATATCTTATTACAATTTTATTTAACAAAAAGATATAATAGAAATACATAAGACAGATATTTTTGCAGCTACAATTTTATATTTAAAAAAAAAACCAAACAAGCCATCTAATACTGTTAGAACAAAGACAACTCACCTAAAGACAAATATTTTGAAAATCAATAGCATTCTGAAGATAGAGATTCCCATACTTAGTAGCAATACAGATATATTTAGCCAAGAAAGAATTTATGCAATAAGGGATATTCATGACCTAGACAAAAACATGAACAAATTATAATGAAAGAAATCAAGAAATACGTCCATAATGAAGACTTAATTCCTTGATGGAAAGAATTAGTATCATAAACATAAGTCATAAAGAATTAATTTTAGACCTAGACAATTCAAACCGAAGCATCAAAATGATGTTTACCTTATATAACACATTCCTTAGGGAAAAAAAGATCCTTTGAACACTAAAAATATGTGAGGAGAAAGAGAATCAACGAGAGCAATAGGATACTGAATCAACAGATTCAAACGCAGAGTTTAATTCATTATACGGCAAAAAATATTTAACTACCAAGTGTTATAATTACCAAAAAAATAAATAATGTTTTTGCTCAAAGCCGGGGAATAAAAGCATTGCAATGCAATGTACGAAGTGCTAGAGCCTTGAGAACACTAGGAGAGCTGCCTGTCTTGGGGTCAGGAAAGGCTAACCTGACATTTTAAATAATCTAATTTTGCCTGGTTTTGAGGCAGGAGGAGGGAAGGAGTGGCACTTATAGGGAGCATCATTTACAAATAGAGAGTCACAAGATAAAACGGCACATCCCAAAAACTGCAAGTAGGTCAATACACGCAATATTGGGCTGCATTTCAAGAACTCAATTAAAAGTCAATATTTTAAAATCAGAAAATTTATCATAAAAATTTCTGGGTTTGTGGCTGCTTTTGACAAATTGGATGATACGTCAAATTGGGCCCCGCATTCCCATGTGGAAGCAAGAGGCAGTTGTCCCTTTTAGATGGGACAGTTTGCCACAGCACTTCCTCTCTTCCCCCATTCCTCTCACATCCACCTCACTTTATCCATTTATCTTAACTTTCTAGTCCCTGTAGGGATTTGAGTTTTATGACTTCTATCCTCCGTGATGGGGACCAATGAAGGTTATGGCAGAAAAAAGCAGTACGATTAGGTCTGCATTTCAAAAGGTCAACCAGGCAGCAGGGGGAGAGAAGGGTGGTAAGGAGATCAATGGCATCCACAAAAGCCTATTATATTAAAAATTACAATGGGGGTACCATCCTTGAAGTGCAACAGGGGTCCATCTCGCACTTCCTACAAAAAACTCTCCCAAGACAGACTTGAAAACCACTGAGTTATGAATCTGTAAATTAAATGCAAGAGGTGATGAGGGTTTAGAAAAAGGCAGTGTGTTGGGGATGGAAAGAAAGGGGTAGAGAGGATAAAAATTTGCAAGATTTTTAAAGTGGAAAATTCTGCAACATGGGGTAACCAATCTGACACAGGGAATAAGAAGAAAGGAAAAGTATAGGACAATTTGCAGGTTTTTGGCTTAAGTCATTTGGTGCTGACACTCCAAAATAAAGAACAAAAGGAGGAACAAGTCTGGAGGAAAGTCAGTCATTCAATTTAGGGTATTTGGAATTTGTGAAGCCTACAGATGTGCAGCTTCATCTCATAAGCCCTGATAAATTGTCAAAGAAATTCTAATCTGATAACTCTCTAACAGCTGAACCATCAAATTAAAATAAGAGACAGGTATGATTATATAAAATGTTGTTATAGGATGAATACCAATGGAACTAAGATTAAAATGGAATATTATAGAATTGAATAAAATATTGCAACAAAGATTACAAAGGGTCAATAACTTCATATATAAAGGCATAATTATAAGATATATAAAAAGAGGGGCTTCCCTGGTGGCACAATGGTTGAGAGTCCGCTTGCTGATGCAGGGAACACAGGTTCGTGCCCCGGTGGTCCGGGAAGATCCCACATGCCGCAGAGCGGCTGGGCCCATAACCCATGGCCACTGAGCCTGCGCGTCCGGAGCCTGTGCTCCGCAACAGGAGAGGCCACAGTAGTGAGAGGTCCGCGAACCGCAAAAAAAAAAA
>NW_020173036.1:1373029-1381106 GCF_003031525.2 Neophocaena asiaeorientalis asiaeorientalis | reverse complement strand
TACTAAGTCTTTTAATCTAAAGAATATGCATTTATACACTATACTGTTTCCATTAAGGATTTAACATGGCTTACAAAAGAAATATAACAGTAAAAGAATAAAACGTAAATAATAATAATAAAATATAAAGATAATTTTTTAATTAGCACCGGAGAAATCGTAACTAAGAAAAAAGAAGCAAATATGCAAAACATAAGAGCTTTCAGAAATACTGTTGTTGGCAACCAAAATGAAGAGCTTAACATAAGTTGCATGGCTCTTACTGTGCATTAGGAGAAAACACAGCACCTTCTCACTTTAAAAAGGACAGTTTTGCACACCTCCCCCAATGGAAAAGAAAAGTTTTCATGATTAAAAATTTTCTAGGGGCTTCCCTGGTGGCGCAGTGGTTGAGAGTCCGCCTGCCGATGCAGGGGACACGGGTTCGTGCCCCGGTCCGAGAAGATGCCACATGCCGCAGAGCGGCTGGGCCGGTGAGCCATGGCCGCTGAGACTGCACGTCCGGAGCCTGTGTTCCGCCACGGGAGAGGCCACAACAGTGAGAGGCCCGCATACCAAAAAAAAAAAAATTTCTAAATTAAATAAATTTAGCTTGATGAAAAGCTCACTACGTTGGCCCTATTTCTCAAATGTTATGTTATTGCCAGACAGTTAAATAGAAAAAAAAAAAAAACTTTACACACCAACATTTGTGGCTATTGATACAACAAACACAGGAAAGAATTTCACAAAGCTGCTTCTCTGTGGTACCCCTTGATGAAAACAAGGAAATAAACACCAGGTACAACTAAAAAGAGACAGCTGGGTGGGCAGGGGCAGAGAGAAGGGGGGAAGGGAGAAGTCAGTATGGAATGAGTGAGGTATATAGATTTCTGATGGTCCATCCTGATCACAGAAAGAATGGATACAATTTAGAGGAATGTATGAGCTACGCATCCTTCATACTACAGGAATCTGAGACTTTGGTAAAAGAAATGGAGAGTACACAGAGTGAGGTAGAAATCTCTGGTGAGCACCCGTAAGTTATATACTCTGCAGTGTCGGCTGAGGATGGATCCACAAGAGTTGGATATCATATCATATACAGTCAACATGCTTTTACGAAAATTAAGGAGCCTATTAAAGGCCAAGTCACATCAGCACAGAGGAGCGCCCCAGCAATTAAAGGGCATGTACAAACTACATAACCCATGCCCCCTGCAATGGAAGTGCAGAGTCCTAACCACTGGACCGCCAGGGAATTCCCGCATGTATTTTTAAAGAAATGAAAATCAAGAGTATCATTCAGCAACTATACGTGAAGCAAAAGTAAAGAATAACGTAAAAACTTAATATTGTGTGGATTTTAAGAAAAGAGTTATATTCAAAATTTGTTAGAATCAAAATATCCCAGAATAATGGAACTAGTTAAGCAAATGATGATACATTAGTCTATCTGTGCATGAAAATGATTACGCATGATAAATGTGAACAAATATGGAGAGATGCTTATGGAATATTAACCAAAAAAAAAAAAAAAAGCATAAAGTGTATGTAGTCCCTGAATACCACAGTGTAAAAACTATGTATATGGGCGTACAGAAAAGCACTTGGCTGGGTCTCAGAACAAGTCCGCAGGAGCCTGCCTCTTTTAGAGCTCTGGCCGGCCAGCCCGGGGAAAGCTCTCAGGAACTGCAGGATTTGCCCAGGACTGACCTCATCTACTCTCAGGTTTTACTCTCCCTTTGCCTGTTCAATGTCTAACCTCATCCTCAACCACGCACCCCCAATTTTATCCTCCCAATCTGGCATTTTCTCCTTCTCCATCTTCTTTAATTCTCACCACAACCTGTGAGGTAGGTATCATTATGGCTATTATTAATAAACGATTAAATGAGTGAATGGTTACAAATTAAATCTCAACAGAAGCTTTGTTTTCAGACCTTCCAATTGGACAACGTTCTTCTTATTTCACTGACGTCCTCTAAGGTTTACCTGCACAGGGCTTCTTGGCTGACTCAGTAGGGCCAGAGACCAGAGGACCGGCCTCTGCAGCCCTAGCTACGCGTACTCCTTGTTTCTCAAGGCCCTGGGAATGCTCAGCAGAAGAAGCTGAATTATCTAAAAAGAAGAAGAAAAAGATGAGGTTTCCTGACATACCCCTTTACTCTAAATTTCATTCTACATTGGGATCATCAGCCCAGCTAATCAGATCACCGATAAAACTCCCAACACTTTGTATTTGGAGAGTTCGTGTCTTCTGGAGTAAAATATACATATATATTTATATATCTCAACAGCAAGCAGAAAGTCACATTCATAGCTAGGAGAGACCCACTAAACAAGACCAGATCGAGAGAATAACAGGCCCTACCCACAGTACAGGGCAGAATGTCCCTGCCACCATTTAGGGACACACCTACACAGCCTCTGGCACTGGTACATGCAGAACCCTCCCTACCTTCAAACCACCACTCATAGTCGGCCACTACCATCCCAACACAAGAAAATTCCATATTAAAGCTTAGGGACTCTGACTTTGATGATCTGGTTTTCCTATCAGCAATTCTCCAAAGCCCACCACCCAATGAAACTGATTTTCAGCTATAAGCAAATCTAATGGAATAAGTACTCCCGCATTGTGATTTAAGAAAACCAAGCCACACTTGATAGACCTTAAAAAAGGACAGACTATGTGGCAATATGAGAAGATATTTATGATGTTGTAGAACGTGAAAATGAAAGATACTAAACTAATGCAGACTTTGACCACCACTGGACTAGTATTTTCTAGTAACAGGACTGAAGGGCCTGTAATTAAATAGTACCAGTTATTATGGATTAGAGTGAGTGGAGTCATATGTGATTTTTATTTTGACTCTCTATTTTCCAAATTCTTCTGTAATGTGGTTAAAATTTCCTAAAAGTTTAAGAAAAAACTTTAACTCAATGTAATAAAAGAAAGCCATCCCTACGTTATCCTTACCTAGATTCTAGTCACTAGCCCACCTCCCTCCTCTTTTCACCTACCAAAGCGGTTAAGACTGTTCTTCCTACTTCCTGACCCCCAACTTACCGAGGAGCTACACTGTTCAGACACTTGGGCAGAGGCTATTAGCTGGCAGCGCTGAAAATAAACTCCATCCCTTCCCTCCTTTGGTTAGAACCACAGCTCCATATCATAGAATGTTGACTGACGGAGCTCCCCCAAGGACAGAGCAGCACTTAACCTAGGAAGTGCTTTTTCCCCAGACTCACTTTCAGCTCAGTGTACACTGTTGACAGTGTTCTGTCTACCTCTGAGAGTCTCACCTTTATTTTCAAGCGTCTTGTGCAGCTTCATGTGCCTGTAGGTAGCAATTATCTGAAAATTAACAACACTTGGAATATTCGATCCTTGGTCCTGCAGCAGCTGCAGGGATGTAGCGTGAATTAGCTGATGAGACCGCTTGCACTTGGGCAGCCTGCACTCTCCCCTGACAAAGGACTTGCACACGTGAAACTTGTTGCATTTATCCTTGAGGTTGCAGTAACCATACAGGGCTTCACCTTTGTTGTAGAGCAAACAGACCTGGTACAGAAGTGAAGCAACACTTAGGACATTCATTTTCACTGTATCTCTTAAGCCAATAAAGGACAGCTTCTCTAAATGGCACCTTCTGATCATCAGTGGCTATTAAAATCATCATGGGGGCTTCCCTGGTGGCGCAGTGGTTGAAAGTCCGCCTGCCGATGCAGGGGACGCGGGTTCGTGCCCCGGTCCGGGAGGATCCCACATGCCGCGCAGCGGCTGGGTTCGTGAGCCATGGCCGCTGAGCCTGTGCGTCCGGAGCCTGTGCTCCGCAACGGGAGAGGCCACAACGGTGAGAGGCCCGTGAACCCCCCCCCCAAAAAAAATCATCATGGGTGAAAGGCAGATGGGTAAATGATAGTTCCTCCACCCATATCTCCCCTAGCTGTTACTATGTTCAGCTGCCCCTCTCTGACCTTGACTCTCAGTCGGCCCGCCCTCCCATCCCAGAGCCTGTAGCCAGTGAGTGACTTCTATGCAGGTACAAAAGGCTGGCCCCCTTGCCTCAAGGCTAGAACCATTCTTCAATGTAATTTTTGCTGTAGAGCCCCGGCATGAATAAAGCCAAGGCCAGACTTCACCTTGCTTGTAACTCTCCCTTCCCTCTTTTTTACTCTACAGATTTTCCCCAAGGATCCCTCCTTCAATAGATCACATGCACCTAAAACACTATGTCAGGCTCTGCTTCCAGGGAAACCAACCTGGAAGCGTGAACAGATAATTTATTATCCAAACTAGGGCATTTTTCAGGGAGCACTATTAATATTTGCATTGGGACCAGACACTGTGTACCTCCTGAGATGATGCAATAGGAAATACAACTTTCCAGGTATTAGCATGAAAGTCTGCCATGGCTGGAAACCCCCCAGTCCCAGGCAGCCAGGGACTGTTAGTCACCCTAACAATATACCAAATATACAAAAAATTCTTCTATAAAATCAAGCCTAAATCCAATCAAAGGTCCAGATCTATCAATTTACAGTAAATACAGGGGATAGAGGAACATGTTAAATGATATTAGAGGCACACAATTAGTCAAACCTAAAATGTGGGGAAATTCTAGTGGACACAAATGACCTGGTTTAAAACAAAATGGTATCAGAGAACAAATGAATGGTTGCCAGAAGGGAGGTGGGTGGAGGATGGGTGAAATAATTGAAGGGAATTAAGAGGTACAAGCTTCCAGTTATAAAATAAGTCATGCGAGATTCACTGTAGTGATTTTTTCATAATGTATGAAAATACTGAATCACTGTTATATACCTGAAACCAATATAATATTGTAAATAATTATACTTCAAAAAAATTTTTCAGAAAATAAAAAAATAAGTCATGGGATCAACCAACAAGGGATTAAGCTCCAAAATATACAAATAGCTCAAGCAGCTCAATATCAAAAAAACAAAAAACCAAATCAAAAAATGGGCAGAAGATCTAAATAGACATTTCTCCAAAGAAGACATACAGATGGCCAAGAGACACATGAAAAGATGCTCAACATCACAAATTATTAGAGAAATGCAAATGAAAACTACAATGAAGTATCACCTCATACCTGTCAGAATGGCCATCATCAAAAAATCTACAAATAAATGCTGGAGAGGGTGTAGAGAAAAGGGAACTCTCCTACACTGTTGGTGGGAATGTAAATTGGTACAGTCATGGAGAACAGTATGGACACTAAAACTAGAGCTACCATATGATCCAGCAATCCCACTCCTAGGCATATATCCTGAGAAAACCGTAATTCGAAAAGATACATGCACCCCAATGTTCACTGCAGCACTATTTACAATAGCCAGGACATGGAAGCAACCTAAATGTCCATCAACAGAGGAATGGATAAAGAAGATGTGGTACATACATGCAATGCAGTATTACTCAGCCATAAAAAAAAAAGAATGAAATAATGCCATCTGCAGCAACACGGATGGACCCAGAGATTGTCATACTGAGTGAAGTAAGTAAGACAAAGATATCATATGATACTGCTTATATGTGGAATCTAAAAACATGATACAAATGAACTTATTTACAAAACAGAAATAGAGTCACAAAAGTAAAAAAAAAAACAACTTATGGTGACCAGAGGGGAAAGAAGGGGGAGGGATAAATTGGGAGATTGGGATTGACATATACAGACTACTATATATAAAACAGATAACCAATAAGGACCTACTGCATAGCACAGGGAACTCTACTCAATACTCCGTAATGACCTACATGGGAAAAGAATCTAAAGAAGAGTGGGTATATGTGTATGTAAAACTGATTCACTTTGCTGTACAGCAGAATCTAACACAACATTGTAAATCAACTATACTCCAATAAAATTGTTTTTAAAGTCATGGTGATATAATATACAGCATAAAGAATATGGTCACTAATACTGCAATAACTTTGTATGGAGACATGATTATTAGACCTACCATGGTGATCATTCCATAGGTATTTAAACGTCATACATATGAAACCCACATAATACTGCACATCAATTATACTTCAATCAGTAAAGCCAAAACACGGTATACGATTGTGATGCCAATTTTCTAAAATGAACGCATAATTTTAGTGCAATTCCTACCTCCCCCAAAGAATTCCTATAAAATAGTTTTAGGAATTTGAATGATTCCAAAGCTCATCTGAAAAAGGAAAGAAGTGAGAATCAATTAATGAAAAAAAGAAACAGGAAGCCAGAACAGTTTTTTGAAAAATAAAAGCATTAAAATAAAAATGTAAAAAAATTCACAAAACAAGTATAAGTTAAGGCTTCTACAAGACAGTATTAAGCACATATGGTCTTAATTGCTCGGCTCTAGTAAATCTTGAAGCAATAGATTATTCTGACTTGGGGGCTAGGTCTAGGATCTGTTTTCTTTGATCTCCTGTACATTCTGGAACCAGTATCACACTGTTTAATGAAAGTAGTTTATATTTTAAGATATGATGGTATAAGTCTCTATGCCCAGTTTATTATAAAAGGATATATAACTCAGGAATAGTTGGATGGAAGAGATGCATAGGGCAAGCAAGGTATGTGGGAAAGGGTGTGGAGCTTCCATGCTTTATCTGGGCGCCACTCTCCCGGCACCTCCACATGTTCACCAACCTGGAAGCTCTCCTAAAGCCATCCTTTTGGGTTTTTTATGGAGGCTTCATTACATGGGCATGATTGTTTAAATCACGGGCCACTGGTAATTGAACTCAATCTCTAGGCCCTTTTCCCTCCCAGGAGGTGGGAGTGGGACTGAAAGTGCCAACCTTCTAATCACATGACTGGTTATTAGGGAAACCAGCTCCCATCCCTAGGTTACCTAGAGGCTTTCCAAAAGTCACCACATGAACATAACAAAAGTCACTTTTTATCGCTCTCACGTTTGAAATGTACACACCGTTATATTTAAAATGGATAACCAGGGACTTCCCTGGTAGTGCAGAGGTTAAGAATCCGCCTGCCAACGCAGGGCACATGGGTTCGAGCCCTGGTCCGGGCAGATCCCACATGCCACGGAGCAACTAAGCCTGTGTACCACAACTACTGAAGCCCGCACACCACAAATACTGAGACCAGGTGCTGCAACTACTGAAGCCCGCGCACCTAGAGCCTGTGCTCTGCAACAGGAGAAGCCATTGCAGTGAGAAGCCCGCACACCGCAACGAAGAGCAGCCCCTGCTCACCACAACTAGAGAAAGCCCATGCGCAGCAACGAAGACCCAACACAGCCAAAAATTAATAAGTAAATAAATTAATTAATTTTTAAAAAAAGTAAAATGGATAACCAACAAGGACCTACTGTATAGCACAGGAAACTCTGCTCAATATTATGTAACAACCTAAATGGGAAAACAATATGAAAAAAAATAGATACATGTATATGTATAATTGAATCACTCTGCTGTACACCTGAAACTATCACTACATTGTTAATCAACTATAATCCAATATAAAATAAAAAGTTAAAAAAAAATTTAGGAAATTCCAAGGGTCTTAGGAACTCTGTGCCAGGGGCAGAGACAAAGACCAAATATATATTTCTTATTATAAACCACAATATCACAATACTTGCCCCTTATTGATTTTTTATGTGTACTATACCTATATTACATACTGAATCTTTAGGAGTGTGGCAGAAAGGAATCACCAGGCATTTTCACACACGAGACGTGAGGTACCACTCCTGCCTCATCCACTGTGCTTGTCCACGGTCCCTGCTGTCTAAGTGGCCGTGTTTTGTGCCACGTGCCACACACCTCCAGTTCCAGATGATTAGACCGAAGGCAGGCTCCTATCTTAAATGCAGCTAACCCATCAACTGCTCACAGAACACTGACATAGTCTAATATGACAAGATGAGGCTGGACCCAGGGTACTTGGGTAGAAGCCATAAAGAAAAAAATGCATTAAGTTTAACAAGTGAAAAATGTTAAGCTTCTATAAGTCAAAAAAACTCATAAACACTAAAGGTAAACAGAAGTTGCACTGCCCCTTCTCTCTGAAACAAAACAGACCTCCCCCCCCCCGCCCCC
>NW_020173036.1:1371178-1373005 GCF_003031525.2 Neophocaena asiaeorientalis asiaeorientalis | reverse complement strand
ATCCTCCTCTCCCTTCCTGCCAAGATCTCTCGTAATACTTTCTTTGGGGATTCCAACCCTTCTGTTTAAAAAATTCTTTGTGTATAGCTAAACAGATACAAATGTGCTAATTCTGCCATTATAGCAGTTATAATGGGTACCTTTGGAACAACATAATGTAGTTCCAAAACAATTCAAATTAATATCTAAAGCCCCCAAAAAGTAAATGGGGGGGTATTTGTAACAAAGTGACCAAAAAAGGGATCTGTATCGTTAAAGACATCTTATGAATTAACAGGAAAAGACAAACGCCTGGATAGAAAAGTCAACAAAAGTATAAACAGGTAATTCACAGAACACAGGCTTCGTAATCAGACAAAACTAAATTCAAATCTGCCATTTTCTATGTGACCTTGGGCAAGTTATTTAATCGAGCCTCAGTTGCCTCCCCTGTAAAATGGGGACAGGCATACCTCACTCATAGGCTATTCATCAGCTAAGGTATACGAATTACTCAGCATTCAGTAAGAACTCAAAAAAACCAGTAGCCATTATTATTATTTCTATACCACACTTCTTGTGTATAAAAGCCCAATAAAATCATAGACTGCAGAAAGGCCAGCACTGTATTATACCCACCCCCCCTTCCCCTCAGGCTGTCCTCTGTAAGCAGATTGTTGAGGTTCTCCCCTGACTTTTTTCAAGGTGCAGACAATATGAGGGTGACTCCTTAGTGACTCACCTCTGGTAAAAGGCAGGGGTCATTCTGCAAAAGAAGGATCCGAAGCTGGGCCTCATTGAGACCAAACAGTCCCTGGTTTTTCAGGACTTGGATGTTGACAGGTATGTGGATATCATGAGAAAGGGTGCAGGTAGACCTAGAACACAAAGGTCTGGATCAGAGGCCCAGATGAAGGAGGGGCCAGACTGTCAAATCCCTTCCCTAAGGTCACTTTCAACTTGCAGGTGAAGTTATACAATTTTCCATGAACCCATGGATACTACAGTCTAATAAGCTCTGATAATAAGAAAGCTGGGATGAAGCAACTCCCCTCCCAGAGCCATTTAATTCTGAATGAGGATGCTTTAAGGCCAAAGGGACCCCCTCCCCCAGTCACCTGCCTTGACAGAGGGTGCCCGTGGGTGGGTTCTGCAGAGGACCGCACTGGGCCTTCTCCACCCCAAGCGGCTGCGCACCCCACCATCCACCAACCTTAAACAGAATGCATGCCTCCTCCCCCCACCCCGCTTTGGGGGGCTAGAGGAAACCGAGGAAGACTGGAGTTAGGAGGCCGCCTCTAACGACCTCTTCCAAATCATCCAGCCCTCAGTTTCCTGGAGTGGGGGGGCAAACTAAATCGCTCTTTCTAAACCTAGAGAGCACAGACTCGCGTCTGTAAAACTGTGCTCAAGTGGGAAGGGCCGATCTCTGGATAAAGGATCCATGAATCTCATGGGGTCCTCAAATGGCCCCCAAAGGGCCACTGGTGGAAATGAACGCAAAAGTCCCAACCTGATTTATCCCGGCCGTGCTGTGGAAGATCTCGAGGGGCGGGGGTAGGGGGGGGAAGAAGCTGTAATCTGGGGCAGGGGGAGGCTGTTGAGAAGTCCAAGTCCGTACGATCTTCCGCCTCATTCCGCAGCTGGGAGCGCGGGGAGGCCTCCCAGCGAAGGACCCTGAGGGGCCCCTTCCCTGGGCTTTCCTTCCGCCCTTCCGGAGGAGGGCGTCAGGCCCGGACCAACGACCCCTTTTCTTACTTCTTAGCTGGGTACCGCTTCCGGCTGGCCAGGCCAGGCCCGCGGCCCGTGCGCCCTGACCGCCGCGTCCCGCCCGCCGCCCCGACCCGT
>NW_020173036.1:1357081-1371141 GCF_003031525.2 Neophocaena asiaeorientalis asiaeorientalis | reverse complement strand
GCGGAGGACACAGCCACAACCCGCCAGGCCAAGGGGCCGCCGCCGCCGCCCGCGCCGCCCGCGCCGGCCGCCACCTCGGCCTCGGCGTCCCACGGGTCCTCCCGCACCTCCACCTCCTGCAGCAGGAAGCGGTCGGGCCCGGCCTGGCGCAGCACGTCCCGCAGCCGGGCCTCCGAGAGTTCCACGTGGCCGCGCAGATCCTGCAGGAACATGCGGCCGCCGTGGGCGCACAGCACCTTGGTGAGGAACGAGCATACCGTGGGCTCCGCCATGGTCGCGGCCCGGCTCCTTGTGCGGAAATCCGAGGCGGGCACACTCCTCCCAGTCACGTCCACGACTACAAACCCCGTTCCCGGGGCGGGCCGGGGGGAGGGTGGGCGAGGGGCGGCCGCCTGCGGGCCGCGGCGCAGAGAGGCGGGCCCCGGCGCCTGGGTCCACCCTAGGCGCGAATCGGGCGGGGACAGACTTGATTGAGCGCCTGCTCTGCGCCAGGCACCCTTCAAGGTTAAGTCCTCGCCTGGAGGGGCTCGTATAGTCGGGGGGAATCTGAGATACTGGTAAGGGCTACAAAGAAGATGAAACAGGGAATGTGGTGGAAGGTGCCTAGCTGGACGGCGTTAGGTAGCTGGGAGAGTAAGACCTCAGGACCTAGCCACTAGCCACAGTTGAGCATTTGAAATGTGACCAGTGCCAGTTGGAACGTGCTTCAAGTGTGAAATACACATACACCGGATTTGGAAACTTTAGAATGCAGAGAGTGTAAACTTCATATTCATGATGTTAAACTGATAATATTTAAATAAAACGTTATTATAATTTCATCTGTTTCTTTTACTTCTAATGTAGCTATGAGAAAATGTAAAATGGCTCACTTTATATTTCTGTTGGACAGCACCTGTTTAGACCTGTACATTAAGGAGCTATCTTTTTGCCCAACACCACGCTGATTTAATGACTATTTTTTGAGCCAACCGCTAATGCAGCAAGAGTATAAAGATGAATAAAACATAATTGAGGAACTCAACTAGCCGAGTTGCTGTCTTTAACAGGGCGGTTGTGAGGATTAAACGAGTTAATGTCACATAAAGAAGCCAAAGAGGGAGGCCACTTTAGCTTCCAGATGCCAGAAGACCTTCTCTGCCGTGTTAAGAAATTTGGATTTACGGAAGACTTTGGGGAGCTACTGAAGGAATTTCCGCTGGCGAGTGACGGTGATCCCTCTGCCTAGAATGCTCCCCCGCACCCCCTTCTAGATGTCTCCTTTTTGTCATTCAACTCTGATCTTAAATGTCTTCTCTTTAGCAAGGCCTTTCCTAAAGTAGCACCCAGGTCTCTGCATGGAACTTATCACTCATGTTTTACTTCTTACTTATTTATATATTTGTAGAATTCAAACGTGTGAAAGCAGGAATTTTGTGTGTCTTATTCCTTGCTGTGTCCCCAACACTTAAAAACAGTGCCTGGCTATATTGTAGGATAGGTGTTTTTTATTTTGTTTTTGTTTTTTAAAACATTTTGTAGTAGACAATTTTTCAAGCAGGAAATTAGAGGACAGTGAAATAAGCACCCATATATATCTATTTCCTCATGTTATAAAATCTTAACACCTCGTCCTATTTTATTTGCCTGATTGTTTTGGCTGAGAACTTGTAAGTTTCCATTTCAATTTCTAGATAATTCAATCCTCAATACTTCAGTAGGCATGACTTTTAAAAATGGTAAATTTTCCTACATAATCCTAACATCATTTTCATAATTAACAAAAGTAACTGTAACTTTCCTTAACACTTCTAATGTAGGATAGGTGTTTTAGAAAGATCCCTGGCAGTAATGAGAATGGATTTCTAGAAAAGCAGGACAGGATAAGGAATAACAGAAGAGAAACAGGAGTTGAGGGATTATCATCTCAATTTTTATTGTGTTGTTTGCAGTGGGCAATCCAAGAGAAGATGCTCACTGGGCAGTTGTATTTACAAGTCAAGAGCTTAAGAAAGATTGAAGAGACTATCTATTTGAGTGACATCAGAGTACTAGTAATCGGAGCTGTGAGAGTTGATAAGGTCACTCAGCAAAAATAAAGTGAGGAACAGATATGGGAGGATAGAACCTTGGGGAGCAGCAACGTCAAACATTTCTGAAAAATTGAGAGCCTGCTACGGCAAAGTAAATAAACAAATGGAACAAATAACTAAGTGGAAAAACTCAAACATCTGCTCACGCTTGGTTTGATGCCACTTTGTATATTTGAATGTAGGTGTTTTTGACAGCAATGAGTTGGCTATACATTGTTTTATTTACATTGAAGTCCATATCAAATGGCACATTTTACCTTCACTTTAATCATATCTATGTTGCCATATAAAGGTTTTCTCTCTCCATCCAAAGCTTTATGATTAAAAACAAATGAGGGGCTTCCCTGGTGGCGCAGTGGCTGGGAGTCCGCCTGCCGATGCAGGGGACACGGGTTCATGCCCCGGTCCGGGAAGATCCCACATGCCGCGGAGCGGCTGGGCCCGTGAGCCATGGCCGCTGGGCCTGCGCGTCCGGAGCCTGTGCTCTGCAACGGGAGAGGCCACAACAGTGAGAGGCCCGCGTACCGGAAAAAAAAATAATAATAATAATAAAGAAAAACGAATGAGTGGGGACTTCCCTGGTGGCACAGTGGTTAAGAATCCACCTGCCAATGCAGGGGACACTAAGCCACCGCAATGAGAAGCCCGCGCACCGCAACGAAGAGTAGCCCCCACTCGCCCCAACTAGAGACAGCCCACGCGCAGCAACACAGCCAAAATAAATATAAATAAATAAATAAATTTATTTTTTAAAAAAAGAGTGGAGAAGGGCTTTTGAAGGAGTGACTGATAGGACAATTCTGCTGAAGATCATTTACATTTTTTTAACTTTTGTGCCTCAGCCTGGCCCTGTTCCCACCCCTAAGGTGCGTCAGCAGTTTCCAGCGTCTCCCTGTCTCAGCCCTTAGACAAAAGATGTGCCAACCAACTGCAGGCTTCTGCATCACAGCCACCCCACCTTCCCCTGGCAGTGTGCTAAAGGCTCCTTGGTCATTGAGTCCTGGAATGATGAAGCTGGAAGGGGCAACACACATCCTCTATCCCCCATTGAATAAACCGGTGTCTGCAATTGATTACCTTTTTGGAGATACCTGGAAATAGAGCAAATAAAAGCAGCAGAGCCAAAATTAATATTTATTTCCTTTTATTAGATAATCTCAAATGGAGCTTGGAGAAGAACAGGAAGGAATACAACTACTGAATTACAAGAAGTTGAGCTTACTTTATTCAACAAAATTTATCCAATGTATCAGCATATCAAGCGGGCAGCTAGGTATCTGGGGTGGCACAGTGAACAAGACAGGTTGACTCAGCTCTCATGGAGCTCACACTCTAATGCGGAAAGCAAACAACGTCAGGTTGAACAGATGTTTAAAATGAACAAAGCAAGGCGCAAAGTGTTTTAAAAACCAGAGATCCGGGAGGCAAGCATCCAATTTAATCTATAGAAGGACTCCTTATGGAGGTTAGTAAGCTAATCTAAAGATGCTAGGTGTTAACTAAGTGAGTGGTTCTCACTGTGGTACTTTAGAAATTGATGGATTGTTGGCTTCACGATAATTGCGGACTTTTACTGGCATTGAGTGGATGTAGCTAGGGAAAACAGATGCCCTGCAGTGTATGGGTTAGTCCCACACAAAGAATTATTCGGTACCCTATACGACTTTCTAACGTCCTGTTGGACATTTATGTAGGACTTACAGCTCGCCTGAGAAAATATAATTCCTTTTTTCCTCTTAGACAATCTGTAATTTGTCTTGTCCTATTATCCTTATTTCAATTAACGTAACTACGCTCTTTCCCTTACCACATACAGAGATGGTATATGGTCTGTTAGGACTTACCCTAATACTGGTTTTCATTCTGGTGTCACCCATACTAATAATCTTTCCTTCTCCTGTACTTCTTTACGGGAAATAGCCTCTGATCGACTCTTAAATCCAAACCTATTCACTATAAGTAGAAGTAGGTATCTATTTCATGATGTCGTATAGCGTGGTCATGCTGGAGCATTTACACATTGATATTCATTTTATCTTCATGACAAACTTCTTTCCTTCTGTTTCTCCATTATAATAGATAGGGCAGTAAATTGATTTCTTAAGAAATTCATGTAGATTGTAGTATCTGAATCATCTCAGGACAGCAAAGGGGATGTTACAAATTTGCTCTGAAAGAGGTGAATAGATCTGATAGGGTTTGTGGTTGCCACCACAGTGGCAGTGGGGGAGAGGGCGCTACTGGCATTTAGTATGTGAGAGCCAAGTATGCTGAATACATTGCAATACGTTGGACAGCTCCTCACAATAAGTAATTATTCTGCATGCTATACGAATTTTGAATGTCTCACTAGACATTCGTGTATGACCTAGAGCTCGCCTGCAAGAATATAGTTATTTCCTCATTTTCTCCATTTCGACAACCTGTAGATTTTCTCTTTTTTTAAGTTTATTTTATTTTATTTTTTTTTAATTTATTTTTATTTTTTTTTTTTGCGGTACGTGGGCCTCTCACTGTTGTGGCCTCTCCTGTTGCGGAGCACAGGCTCCAGATGCGCAGGCTCAGCGGCCATGGCTCACGGGCCCAGCCGCTCCGTGGCATGTGGGATCTTCCCGGACCGGGGCATGAACCCGTGTCCCCTGCATCGGCAGGTGGACTCTCAACCACTGCGCCACCAGGGAAGCCCAGTTTATTTTATTTTATTATTTTTTTTAATTTTTAAATTTTTTTGGCTGCACCACACAGCACGTGGGATCTTAGTTCCCCAACCAGAGATCGAACTACTGCGCCCTGCATTGGGAGCACGGAGTCCTAACCACTGGACCACCAGGGAAGTCCCTAGATTTTCTTGCATAGTATCTTCATTTCAGTTAAGGTGGTTTCGTTCTTTCTCTTATAGAAATAAGTATTATCATATGCAGATAAGTTACTGTATCACTAGTTTTGATTCCAATGTCCACTCGTATCCCTGCTTTTTTATTTTCCCATACTTCTCTATGCAGAATAGCTTCCGATCTCCTACCTTCTTTTAAGTTCAGATTTATTCTTTATAAGTAGACGTAACCGTCTGACCTTAATGAGGTCTTGTAGTATAGTTGTGCCCAAGTTATGGACCTTTCATTCCCTTTTATGTTGATATTAATTTTATTTAATTTTTACTTTCCTTCTAAAATTGTTTACAGGTAGAGTATATTACCACTGAATCGCATTTTGAGGATAATGAAGAGGATGTTACAAAGTATTTGTCATTAAAAAAAAAAAAAAAAAAAAAAGGCAGGAATGCTGGGTGAGAACCACCGAGCTGGGTTAAAAGGGGCACCGAAGAACTGAAAGAAAGCCAGGGTGACTGTGAAAGAAAATAAATGAGAGGATAGGGAAGGGAGAGAGCATCTGGAGCCATGATGATGATTTTGAACTTTATTCTAAAGGCATGATCAGATTTGTGTTTTGAAAGTAAAAAGTTTTAAATTCTTGCTGCTAAGCAAAGAACAACTTAAAAGGCGACAAAGAGATATTTAAAGAGGAAAACATGGGAACTGCTTAGATGTGCAGGGGGAGGGAAAGAAAGGATGACTTCTACATTTCTGCTTGAGCAGATGTTTTTCTAGGGGAAAAACTGATTTGTTTGAGATAGGCAGATGGAGAGCTCAATTGTGGACATGCTGAATTAGAGATGGCTGTGAAAGATCCAACTAGAGATGTCCAGTGGGCAGTCGGACAGAGTTGGATAAATAGCATCTCTACAACGTGAGGGTCAAGATCAGGAAGTGAAAACTCCAAAACAGAAGCTACCATGAAAAAAATAAGTGAATGAAAATATTTTTGGCAAGCCTCTCAAAAAATAACCCTACCCTAAAACATATCTTATACATTTGTTACTGTTGGAGCCCTTTAAAGCCAAGGAGCTGTAGAGATCTCTGCACTGCTCTAAAATCTGATATAAAATCAACTCTAATGCTAATTAATTTTTATAACATACCTGCTGGAAGGAACTGTAACAGGATATGTTGGCGACTCCTGTGCAATGTTGAAAACGAAAATCGGAAGGAAAACCCTGATTCATAATAAGAAAGGAACTCTTGTTCCAGGCACCTCAGCTGCTCTAAAAACTAATTGTGCTGCAATTCCACACAATCCATCATATTTAGAAAAAGAAGCCCCTAGCAGGTGCGAGGCTTGTTTGGGGCACTGTTCTCTTCGTTCTGATTCTGTCTCACTAGGAAACTCATCTCACCTCCTTAGGGGCCCATCCTTCAGCAGATGGCCCTGCTCCTAATTTCTTGACGAGCCTCAACTGCCACAGGGAACGACTACAACAGCTCTCAGATTTCTCAGTCGTGCTTGTGTGAATCTGGTTACTGCAACTCAGTCCCCCCAAAATACCAACCAACACTTCATGGAAGTCTGACCTGAAAAAAGCCTTCTCTATAATCATATTAGTTAGAATATAAACGTCTACTTTGCCATAATTTCATAGAGCCCAAATGGGCAGTTAACTCCAGTTGGTTGCTTCTCTCTGAGCCCCACTTAGCAGCTTTTTTTATTGAATTTCAGAAAGAGTCAACCTGGATGGAGTGTCCTAAATAAACGTAGAGATAAAGAAATGCATGCCCCCAAATCAGTTTCACCACAAAGAAAAGGTATAATACTGCAGTTATGTCCGTGCTAGTATTTAAATTGCCCTTACATTTTTTCCCCCAGTGTATCCCTAAGAATTTTCTGCCAACTTTTCACAATCTTCCATCCAAGATTTGCTTGTACTGTCTTATGTCTTTACTTCAATAGGCATTTTTAGATTTCTCTCAAATTTCCCAAATTAATTTTCTTTCAATTTAACCAAAACAAAACCATGTCATGCAATAAACTAAAAGAGTAGTTGGGAGAGAAAGTTTGCTGCAATTACAGAAGTTTTAGAAGTGAGCCTTTACCAGTTACATCTAAGGCAGTGATTCCCAAACTTTATGACACGTTTCAATCCTCTTCCTGGCTCTCATCCCCAGAAAAAGTGATTTAGTTGGAATGGGGTGAAATCTGGACAGTGGAATGTTTTAGAGCTTCCCAGATGATTCAGATGTGCAGCAAAGTTTGGGAACCACTGATCAAAGGCATTTATAGGAGAGGAAATGTAAGTTTAACTATTATCTGGGGCAGTCTGGTTCTATAAGTGAACAGAATAGTTATGGCATCCTTTATGACGCTGTAACCAACATTTCTAACTAATCACGCAGGCTTTGTCTGTTTCCGTATATTCAATCACATATTCTGGGTAAATCTGATCTTTCTGAAAGATGATAAAAACAGAGGGATTCAACCTTGTATCCACACAGCTGTCATACTGCAGAGGAGGGCTCACGTAAGCCTTATGTCCTTCAATAAAACCTCCAACCAGGACTCGGGCTACAAACATAACGATGTTTTTGGGATCACACAGGCAATTTTTATGGGAATTAATGGCATCTTTTGTGAAGTAATTTCCTAGAAATAATCAGAAAAAGAAAAAGGTTAAGAATTATTATAAAAGAAGATATATAGTTTATAAGATTATTTATACATAATCACATGATAGGCATTGACCAAGTATGTATGTCAGCAATAGCTTACTGATACTTATAACTTTCCTTTGTACTTAAAAAAAGTTCATTATGCAAGTAAACTTGAATACAGTGTGTAACCCTACTGAAATAACAGAAACATTTGCTACTCTGCAGGATTCACAGGTATGGGGTTAAGCCACCGGATACAATGAGCATCTGCTGATATCACAGTGGCCCAATTCATGCAAGGCAAGTTGAATTGTAACTGATAAACCAAAGATACTCTAACAGAGTATTATATCGTGTACATTCTAAGGAGGAAAAGTCATTTACTACTATGGGAAAGTTCTGGAAAAAGGCAAAATGGGGACGAGATGTACCACGAGCAAACAACTGACCCTGGCAGAGCTCTTCAGACAGTTGATCCATCGCCTCAATTCTAAAACCACCTCTGATAATCACTGATGTTTCCAAACTCAGCAGATCAACAACCATTTCCTGACAAATTAAAATTTCCTGTTTTTATTTTTATTATTGCCCAGTGTTTTTCTGCCCTTTAAAGGAGTATATATTGCAAATTCTGATTTTCTATGCAAAAATTAATAAGTAAAATGAATCTGCTGTATTTACGATGACACATGTTTAATACATTTTTCTTTTATTTTGCTTGGTATTATTGATTTTTTTTTCATACTTAAGATGTTTGAATTCCAGAAATATTGCTTATCCCAAATAAGTCAGATACAGGCCATTCTGGGTAAATGATGTTCAGCTATATTTAGAATTAAAAACTAAAAGTCTGGCTATACTGACCTACCATTTACACTCCCACTCTCCTTCCCAAACACAGTTAATGGCCTGGTGGGAATACTCTCACACTTGTTTCTATGTATTTACATACACATATGTACATAAACTCTGATAAGTTTTATGTTTATTTATTCCTAAATGGGATCATGCTATGTGAACTGTTCTACAACTTTTTTTCCTACTTTAGTCCAAGAAATCTTGCTATGTCAGTACATCTAACCCCAACGCATTCTTTTTAATGGCTGTATAGGATTCCACTGTAAGAATGCATAATTTAATTTAATTAATCCTGAAATTAACTGATGAAAGTGTAGGTTGGTTTCACTTTTTTTTTGTCTATTACCAGTCATACTTCTACATAAATGCTAAAATATCCTAGTAAATATACCTTTGAGAACCCATATAAATATTTCTGTAGAACAGACTGCAAAACTATAGTGGCTGAGTCATAGGATATGAGCATATTAAAGTTTGATATCACAAACCGCCCTCTAAAAGTAATCTAAAAATGTTACCACCAATAATAAAATCCTGTTTTCTCCACATCCTTGCCAACATTGGATATTATCTATCCTTTTAATTTTTTTTTTTTTTTTTTTTTTTTTTTTTTTTTTTTGCGGTACGTGGGCCTCTCGCTGTTGTGGCCCCTCCCGTTGCGGAGCACAGGCTCCGGACGCGCAGGCTCAGTGGCCATGGCTCACAGGCCCAGCCGCTCCGCGGCATGTGGGATCTTCCCAGACCAGGGAACGAACCTGTGTCCCCTGCATCGGCAGGCGGACTCTCAACCACTGCGCCACCAGGGAAGCCCTATCCTTTTAATTTTTGTCAATATACTGGGCAAAAAGATCTGATTTTAATATGCATTTTCTGAAGACTAGTATACTGAGCATCTTTTCATATGCGTATTGGCATATTTCACATATGAACTGCTTTTTCATCTTTTTTTTCTCTGAACTGCTTTTTCATCTTTTTTTTTTTTTCCTGTTGTATTGTCTTTTTCTTACCGATGTGTGACCAAAACAAGCTTAAATTCAAGAACTAGTAGGTCCATCAAGATCTTTTTACAGTCTTAGGCAGTGAGCCAATAGGTACTTGGAAAATGACCAGGGATACAAACAAAAGTCAACCCACCACATTTCTATTGTGCCACCCACTCCTCTCTGTGCCAAAGATGCTCCTTCACCTGCATTCTGTACTGCTCTGTTATAGCCTCCGCAAGCAAACTAGGACTAGAGGCTGTGCCCTCATTTTTTTTTTTGGCGGTACGCGGGCCTCTCACTGCTGTGGCCTCTCCCGTTGCGGAGCACAGGCTCCGTGGCCATGGCTCACGGGCCTAGCCGCTCCGCGGCATGTGGGATCTTCCCGGACCGGGGCACGAACCCGTGTCCCCTGCATCGGCAGGCGGACTCTCAACCGCTGTGCCACCAGGGAAGCCCCATACCTCATTTCCTAAGTGTCTACAAAGAGCAATTCCTCGTATGTCAATTTCTAGAACTTCTAAACAATTCAAGCTGTTTTGGAATGAAATCTTTCTAAAGCATACACACCTCTCTGATTAAAAAAAAAACAGAACAAACTCATTTTACCCTTTATTTTACTAATACCTCAGATACAGATACTAATTCTGACATATGGTGTTCTAACAGAGGGATGCCCTGTTGAGTTACTAAGGTGGATAGAGCTGTTTTCTCCTATACTAATGACTCCAGCATGAGAAAAAAAAATTGTGTTTGTGCCTTGTAGATCATTTTTCCTCCTTTTCCGCTTAACAGCTATTAACTTCCTTCTTGCTGCCTGCCTCTAGTATCTCTTTATTCCCACTCCACACACGTGCTGGGCTGAGAAAGAAAACACTGCTATTGGCATAAGATAAAATGGATTCTGGGGAGCTCCCGAGGATAAACATACATGATCTTTGGCACAGAAATTTTATGGCAACATGGGCTACTTAATACACAGTTATTCACTCTTTCAGACCCTGAGTGACATTCCAGAATGCTAACATTTACAGATAAGTGAATTCCAGTTATGCATGTAAAAGGTGTAAATAGTATGGAATTACTGGTAAAAACAGATTTGACTTAAAGCAATTGGAATTAACCATAAAACCTATTTTCGACATTCAGGGATAGCTGTACATATGTCTTAATGGCACTGCGGTTTTTTTTACAGTTGTTCAATTAAATTTTTTCTACTAAGAAAGTCTGAGTGCTAATATGATTATTTTTGTTTATCAATGATAACTGAATGAAGAATGACTCTTTATACAGGCATTATAGATCTTTGGAGGACATTTTTATCATTCTCCATTGAGAAAAGAGTAACCATCACCCTAAATAACTGATTTTTAAAAGAAAGCATCTGGCTTTTTTTCTCCTTTTTTTTCTTTTCTTTTTTTATGGAACACTTCACGCATTTGCGTGTCATCCTTGAGCAGGCACCATGCTCATCGTCTCTGTATCGTTCCAATTTTACTATATGTGCTGCTGAAGCGAGCACAGCATCAGTTTGTTTTTAAATCATGCTTATATAATCTGGAGTCTACATAAGCTTAAATGATCCAAACCAAAGACCCAACCTTTTAGCCCACTCTCCTAAGACCTGGACTCTGTCTTGTTGCAAATACCCCTTTCAAGGAACAGATCCTTTGAAACCCAACATCCTCTTCCCTCCTTCTGCCACTGCGTGGCTGTAGGCCACCCTCATTTCTGGCCAGGACTCCTGAAACAACCTAATTGTTCTCTCCACGTGCAATCCTGGTCCTGCCCATCCTCTCTTCACACTGTAGCCAGAGACATGTCATTTCTTTCCTAAAGCCATTGGTGGTTTGCAGTTGTCCTCAGGATAAAATCCATCATCCCTTTAGCATGGCTTGCAAGGTCTTTAAGGATCTGACCCCAACCTACGGCTACAACCTCACCTTTCGTCACTCTCACCACACCTTAAGTGTGCTGTGCTGTGCTGTCCACAGCCTCCCTGGCCTTTGTCAATCTCTCGTCTTCATAAACACTCTTCTCTCAACTTTTTTTTTTTTTTTTGCATAGCTAGCTTTTGTTTGTCCTAGAGATCACACTTACACTTCACAATGTGCTGATTTTCTAGGGTCTGCTTTGATTCATTTTTTCATTCATTCAGTATAACTGATATAATGGGATAATACTGTCAAAAATATTATGCTTTTTTCCCTCCAATTCTTTATACACAACTATCCTTCATTTAGCCAGACACATACTTTGCCTCAAAGAGAATTAGAATCTTGGAAGGAATATATAAGGACAAAGAATTATGATCAGCTTTTGATTACCAAAATAGGATCTAGAAATACGTGGCAAAAAATGGCAGACTTTGTTAACTAGAAAGAACTCTGAATAAGACCAGGAGAAGGAACCGTCTCCTGGTTGAGAGTCAAAAAGGGCCAACTTGCCTCTGACTCAGTCTTTCAGGGACCTAGGGTCTGGGCCCAGAGGGTGGTCAGTGGCTAAAAGTCAGAGATGACAGGGGAGTCCAGGAGCAGAGGAATGCGTGTGTCGCACTCCCTGGTAGAACACCAACATTCCAATGCCCTGGAGACTCTTTGGAGTTTTCTACATAGACAGTAAGATTATCTTGACATTTTTGTTTCCTTCTTTCTAACCATTTGGCATCTTGAGGTACCTGGGTGGCAGAATCTTGCACCCTGGATCCTAAACATGTTCCCTGACCATATACATGTCCCGTCTAGGGTCTTGAATCCAGTTGGTATCAAGACAGGTCCTTCCTTGCTTAGCCGCCCCCCAAACAAGTGCTTCCTTTTCTAATTTCACTTTGCTTCTGCTTTTTATCCAAATCTGGGTTTTTATAATCTCCTCTGCTGTTAAGGTGGGTGGCTTTCACCTAACTGCTGCAGTTCTTCTCCTCAATCCGGTCTGATCAGTTCTGGGCCACCTTCCAGCCTGTAGGAACTTGCTTACTCACCTGCCTTCCACTCTTCTCCTCTATGTCCTGTTACATGCCTGGTTTCCAATGCCAGTTTATCAAGATGTAACCCAGAGCCCTTCTATCCTTCCAGGCATGTCTTACCACCTCTTACACATAGTCATGTATAAATTACACAGACAACAGCCTATCCAGAGGGGTTTCACGTGTGCAACAGGGGTTCTTTTTTTTTCCCTCAGAGAGTAGCCATCTCTTTGAGACCTGCCCCTTGGCCTCTTTTAGGATAACTGCCTGATCTTTTCAAGATTATGGGCCCAGTGGTTCATACCAGTGTATCTAGACCATATTAACAGCATCATGGGAGACAGGACTGGAAAGCCAACATTAAAAATAAACACAAACAGGGGCTTCCCTGGTGGCGCAGTGGTTAAGAGTCAGCCTGCCAATGCAGGGGACACGGGTTCGAGCCCTGGTCTGGGAAGATCCCACATGCCGTGGAGCGGCTGGGCCCGTGAGCCACGGCCGCTGAGCCTGCGCATCCAGAGCCTGTTCTCCGCACTGGGAGAGGCCACAGTGGTGAGAGGCCCACATGCTGAAAAAAAGAAACACAAAAAACACAAACAGAACAAAAACACCCCCTAATTCCACGTAACAGGAGACAGGCCAAGGAGCAGGACCCCTCCCTGACCTTCACAAGGGAGAGTGGCATGGGGAAAGGTTCCTTGAGGAACACCCTGCACGTCCAGAGAACTGCAGGCACCCTCCTCGCCTCTTGCATCCATGCTACACAAAGGCGTATACTTGGCCATGAACAACTCTCCCCTTTCACCAAATTAAAGGAAGAATGACAGCCAGTGAGTAACACTGTCAAGTCATCCAAATACATTTCAGAGCGTTTCAGCACTCTTCTGTTCATAAAAGAGGAGAAACAGACTAAGCATCCAAGAATGTCACTATTAGGGTCAGTTATGGCCAAGACCCGGGAGCACGTATATATATATATACCGTATTTCCATTCTCTAGGAGAAATATTTGTTTGACTTCTGACATAAGCGACTCATGAGAGGGCTTCCCTGGTGGCACAGTGGTTGAGAGTCCGCCTGCCGATGCAGGGGACACGGGTTCGTGCCCCGGTCCGGGAAGATCCCATATGCCGCGGAGCGGCTGGGCCCGTGAGCCATGGCCGCTGAGCCTGCGCGTCCGGAGCCTGTGCTCCGCAACGGGAGAGGCCACAAGAGTGAGAGGCCCCGTGTACCACAAAAAAAAAAAAAGAGAGACTCATGAGAAACTGATGGGTTTAAATGTCACACCTGTTATATTTCACTCAAGATGGTTACTCCGCTATCTCCAAACATTTCTCAGTACGTATTAGTGATGTGTTTAAACTTAAGAAACTTAAGAAATGCTCATCTAGTCATTCCCCAGCTTAAAACCCTTCATTAGCTTCCCCTACCCTGGGGTCAAGTCTATTGCGTGGCCATGTCTTGGACCAATTATTCCTGACTCTTTGAGGCTGGTGAACCCCACCTGTTCTTAGGAATACCTCTCCAACCTGTTCAGGTGTTCACAGGGCCTGTTCTTTTCATCTACAGCAGCTGAACATTTGCAATCATTAAATTATGTAAAATAATGGTGTCGGGGGGAGCATGTCCAACTTGTTCGCCACTGCGTCCCCAGCATGTAGCACATAGAAGGCACTCAAAAATATTTGTTCACTGACTGAGGGGCT
>NW_020173036.1:1356831-1357058 GCF_003031525.2 Neophocaena asiaeorientalis asiaeorientalis | reverse complement strand
GGGGGGGGGGGGGCATTGAATTTAATCTTAGTTATATGAGTTGAGCCCCCTTTGAAAATGTGATAAACTATTACTTGTTCCCTTAAGATGAGTGATCCTTGGACTTGCCTGGTGGTGCAATGGTTAAGAATCTGCCTGCCAGTGCAGGCAACACGGGTTCAATCCCTGGTCCAGGAAGATCCCACATGCCAAGGAGCAACTAAGCCTGCGAGCCACAACTACTGAGC
>NW_020173036.1:1238709-1356745 GCF_003031525.2 Neophocaena asiaeorientalis asiaeorientalis | reverse complement strand
GGACTCTCAACCACTGCGCCACCAGGAAAGCCCCCCAAAAAAAATTTTTTTTTTTTTCTCCAAAAAAATTTTTTTTAAGAAAGAAAAAAAGATGAGTGATTCTTTGGTTTTTGTTTGGTTGGCTTTTGGGTTTTTGAGTTGTATGAAGGAATTTAGGAACAAAAAGAAAGAGCTGAAAAGATTTTGTGTGACCACCGGTGCGGCCTGAGATGGGAGAGGCCTCATCTCCCATCTTTGATTAGAACCTAGCAGTGGCAGTAGGATGGGCATAGGTCAGGAAGAACCATGGCTGGTACTGAGTAGCAACGGTAGACAAAGTCATCAACAAGGGGGAGTACCTTGCAAGATGTATGAGATGCCTTGGTTTCCCCGCCCTACCCTTCCCGCAAAACGCAAATGACAGGAGGGAAGCAGGGCCAAGGTGTAGTAATCAAGTCCCACGGCAATTTCCCACTCAACTTTGGACATTTCAGGTTAACATGAGCTTATTTTCTCTCCAGGACTGTAAAAGCCTGGATGTGCTGGTTAATACAAAATAATTACATATATCTCATAACAGGAGCATGTGTAGAGCCTGAGCGATGGTTTCTACTAGTTCGGCTTCTCTATCCCATACAAACCTTTTCCGTATTTGGTGTCATGAATTCCATGTACGACCCAGTCAAAATTATTCGCACAGATAGACTCTACATGGGTGCGTCTCACTGCACAAAATAGGATTTGCTCGTCTCTCTTCATCTCCTTTTTCTTCCTAATATAAGAAATGTGAGACTTAGTATCGGGAACATTCCTCCTCCACTCCAGTTAATAACATTAATCCCAACTAAAGTCTAATCATCTTAAAATTTTATTCTGCTAGCTTTCAGAATGGAGCTACTAACATTAAGGCAACAGCTGTAAAAAATAAATATATGAAAACTTTTAAATGATAGACACATGAAAGCATTTAATTGTAAAGCTGAAGCTGAAACAGAGAAGCTTGAGTGGACACAATGAAAACACAACTAGAGAATGAAGAAGCTGTTGACTACTAAAATGAACCAGTGAATATAAATCTTAAAAGACAGATCTTCACTAATCCTTTCAAACTTTATGTCAAGACACCTGATAATGCGGCCACCAACCTTTCAAAAGCCTTCAAGAGCTTTGCGTTCCGGATCTTCCTTATCTTTTCAATCTTGAAATTTTTCATGGAAGCTTTAAAATGCTGACTCACTTTGGCATATTCCAGAGAGTCATTATTGATCTCAAACAACTAAAAAAATTTAAAAATATATGAGTGTGAAGCAGGAAACATTTAAGGCATGATATGTCCATATGTATGGCTGCCTGTGCCATGGAGTATCCTTGCCAGGCCTCTGACAGCAGGTGGGATAAGCTGGCTTAGGCCTTCCACATCTGGCAGTCCATTCCAGTGATGAACTAGATGGCATGGAGCCCGTCTGTTCAGGCTGACTTCAGGCTAACAGAGCATTATGCCTGAAGGCAAACGGAGCGTCCCCACCCCATCCCCAGGTGTGTGACTTAGTTAGTCCAATGACCTGGTGAGTTCCCTGCCTAAGGCCAGTGCAGGGGCAGAGGCATTGGAGGTACCCAAGGAGCCCAAGCAGAGCTGCCTGCACCCAAAGTTGGAGTCTGATGCTGAGGCTAAATGATCCAGGAAGAGTCTCGCCCCAACCAGGCGAGGTGATGAGGTAAGGCACACTTCAACTCCCATAGAAACTTGTTTGTTAACTCCAACTAACGACAAGTCGCTTTTACTGTGAGTTCCAGTTTTCTCATCTGTAAGGTAGGGAATCGAATATCTATTTTACAAGTTTGTTGTGAGGATCTATCCCAAGGAGATCATGTATGCCTGGACTCTGGAAATGATGACGTGCCCTGGAGAAGACTTGTTCTCTGGGAAAGTGGCACATGACACAATCACCATTTAGATGTCAGCCTTTGAATCTTGATTCAAGGGTTTTGCAGACTCACTCCTTCACTCATTCATTCATTCAAATACACACATTTGTAGCAAAGTACTTTGTCCCATCTTTAAACAATTCACCCACTAAAAAGTAAAAAACAAGTACCTCATAGCCATTTGAGGATGAGGTGCACGTGTCCCGTTGAGGACTAAATACCGAGGTGAAATGCTCTGGTTGGGTCCTCACCTGCTGATGGCTGCAAACAAGACAGAGAAAGAAATTCACCTGGCTCCCCGTTTCATGTGCCCAAATCACCTTCTGTGCTTAACTTCAACTAAGGTGAGGTTCCTCAGAAAACTTCCCCTTTGTATCTTCTTTAGACTACATCCCTGCATATTCCTGGTACACACATATCAGTAATCATGCTTTTAAAAAAGGTGGTAATCATTCATAATTTGGTAAATTGTTATTTTCCCATTGATTTAAAATGTAAAAGCCTTGACTCTTTTTTACATTTCTGCTTAACCTTCAAAGGTCCCAATGTGTTAGCATTAAGTTTGTCTTACAGCTTCTTTGTCAAGTGATAAACACTAAAATAGGGGTATAGGGGAAAGAATCCTGCCTTTCCTGGATGAACTGTATTTCAGAGTAACCATACACGTGGGTGTTCTCTACTAACATGTACAATACATAGGGATTTATTGTACAATTTTAAGTTTGAAATTTTCCATAATGAGAAAATTAAAATTTTTTTAAATGCTTTAAGGAAAAAAACTCTTTAAAGACCCCCTTCTGGGGCTTCCCTGGTGGTGCAGTAGTTGAGAGTCCGCCTGCCTATGCAGGGGACACGGGTTCGTGCCCCGGTCCGGGAGGATCCCACATGCCGCAGAGCGGCTGGGCCCGTGAGCCATGGCCGCTGAGCCTGCGCGTCCAGAGCCTGTGCTCAGCAACGGGAGAGGCCACAACAGTGAGAGGCCCGCATACCACAAAAAAAAAAAACCGCCTTCTGTAAAATGAAGATTCTTTTGGAATGAAAGAAATTGGCCCCAATTTATACTTTAAGCTCTGATTTCCATACTATGCTAGTATAGTGCAGAACAGATTCAATTAATACGTTGTAAGGTGCTCGTCAGCAACGCTATAGTTCATTTCTCTTTGGGCTGTTCAGAATAATACTCACAGCCCTTAGTCTGTCCTAAAGCAGTGTGTCCCCTCTGGGCTCATGACAGCAAGATTCAAGCTGGTTCTCTCCACAGCCGCCCACGAACAGTTTTCTCAATTCATTTTATTCACTCACTCACTTAGCTGACTAGTATCACTACATACCATTCATCATACAGAATATTTCAAGAGCTTTGAGGAGCTGATATTTGTGGAGAGGAGGGAAGAGGTGGAGGATTATGCTAGGGGAGACAGGTGGGAGTGTACTTGACGCCTCTCAACACTGCGATATTTTTACTTTATTCATTTGAATGTTAAAAGAACTGGAGGGAAGCTTAGCTGGCTAGGCTGATCCGATTCTAATTCTTGGGAGTTGGAATTAAGAAATTCAGAGAAAATTGGGTAGTAGCGGCAGAAGGTACAGCTGAAGGGATATAAAGATTGGAATAGAGTCCGCCTGCCGATGCAGGGGACACAGGTTCGTGCCCCGGTCTGGGAAGATCCCACATGCCGCGGAGCGGCTGGGCCCGTGAGCCATGGCCGCTGAGCCTGTGCACGGCCGGAGCCTGTGATTCACAGCGGGGGAGGCCACAACAGTGAGAAGCCCACGTACTGGAAAAAAAAAAAGATTGGAATAATGAGGTTAAAATTGTCAAGCATTAGCCAGAGAAAAGTCTTAGGAGATATAAAGACAGATATGCACATAGATACAGATAAGGTTGCTGAGTCTCTTAGCAGGGGAATAAGAATAAGAAGAAGAGCGGCTAAGATATACTTGACAAATGTACTAGGATCAAGCCCATGTTACAGATGGGCGGATGCAGAGTGATTAGTTTGTCCGAATGCACACAGCTCATAAGCAGTAGGCAGAAGCTGAGCCTAGACGTGTAGCTCCAGAGTCCGGCCGTTAACCTGGTCACAGGCAAAGATCTGTGACCCCAGGCTGCTCAGGCCCTCAAGCAGCACTTGGACCCAACTCCCGGTCCGAAGGCCCTCAGAGAGCTCAGCTCCCCAGCCTTGGCTTCTTGTAAAATGTTGTTTTCCCTACTACACCACGTTTATCCCTTTAGTAACTTCCCGTTTCCATGGAATACCTTAATTCTTACAACCAAAAGGACCTAATTAGAACACCGACTTCACACCTGCCTTGACGTCTGTTTTACATAATCACTCATCACCCAGGAAAAAAAATCCAACTCCAAAAATGTTCATGAGCAATGTAGGTTTGACTGAGTTTCATGAGCAGACAGAGGCGTCACACTGAATCCCCACGGCAAAATTTCCTTTACAAATCCCCTTTCATCAACTTTATCTTTCCCCAAAGCCTTTACTCAGGCAGCTACCACATCCCTTTTTTTCTCTCCATTTCTTTCTCAGCCTCCCACCCCCTATAAATCCACTCAACAAAACTAAAGATATCCAGGAGAACCCACAGCAAAACAAAAACCCAGTAATTGTGCATTTGATTATTTCCTGGGAACAACCAGACGTTCCCAGCTGAAGAAGCTGAGCCCAGAGTAAGAGATCTGCCCAAAGTCCCCCGGGAATTGGAGGGAAAGACAGACTTCCTGCTCTAGAATTCTGTCAGTCATGCTGTACCGCTTAGCAAGTACCTCACTCATTGTTAAAGCAAAAGGAAATTGCAGTGTTATGTGAGCAGGAACATTTCAGAAAACAGGGTCCAGATTCATGAGCAACTCAACGAGGCCAACGTGTTAACATCTCAAACGTGTGCCAGCAAGCAGCGTTCCAGACACTCACACTCGTCCACGTTTCACCTGCTCCATATCCCAGTAAGACACAAATGTCGGCCTTCTGACGATATCCTTTTGGGTCTTGGAAGCTATGTTTGTCTGAATCATCCCTTTAGACAGAAAAAACAAAACACAAATCAAGAATCAGCCCTAGGAAATGATTTATTGTTATTTTTCAGAGGCTAGTATCACAGCAAATATTCATGACTCAACTGTACATGTAAGAATCGAGAAAATCCTTTTGGATGGAAATTACTCATGATAAAAACTTGTATTCTTCACTGCCCTTAGTATAAGACCCAGAAAACAAAGAGGTAAATGAGCATTCCTGAATTAATCTAATCTTTAAATCAAAGTCAGGTGGTAAAGAGAGCCAGGGCAGCCAGATTACGTCACCCATGACAGGCTTCAACGATTATGGGTTGGAATGTGGTAGCTATATCTTAGAAGTTTTTTCCTACCTCAAATGTGAAATGTCACTTTCAAGTCACACATGTTGTACACCTAAGTCTAAGCTGCAGGCCGCATGAGCTCTTTAAGAAGTAAATCATCGTACATTGCTAGTGAAAGTATAAAACGGTGCAACCACTTTAGAAAACAATTTGGTAGTTTCTTATAAAGTTAAACATACACTGCCCATGCAATCCAACAATCCCACTCCTTAGTATTTATCCAAGAGAAATGAAAAGCTACATCCACACGAGAACTTGCGTTTGAATGTTCCTAGTAGCATTATTACAAGAAACAAAAAGTGAAAACAACCCAAATACCCATCGACAGGTTAATGGCTAAACAAACCATGGTATATCCATTTTTTTTAAATTTTATTTTATTTATTTATCTTTGGCTGTGTTGGGTCTTTGTTGCTGAGCGAGGGCTTTCTCTAGTTGTGGCGAGCAGGGGCTACTCTTGGTTGCTGTGCGTGGGCTTCTCATTGCGGTGGCTTCTCTTGTTGCACAGCACGGGCTCTAGGCGTGCGGGCTCAGTAGTTGTAGCTCGCGGGCTCTAGAGCACAGGCTCAGTAGTTGTGGCGCAGGGGTTTAGTTGCTCCGTGGCATGTGGGATCTTCCCGGACCAGGGCTCAAACCTGTGTCCCCTGCATTGGCAGGCAGATTCTTAACCACTGCGCCACCAGGAAAGCCCCATGGTATATCCTCACAATGGAATATTACTCAGCAATGAAAAGGGAAGGACTACTCTATATGCAACAACATAGATGAGTGAAAAACAGTATTCTGAGTGAGAGAAGTGAGCCATATGCAGAGTACACAGTACAAGGTTCTATGTATATGGAATTCTAGAACAGATAAAACTAAGCTATAGTGACAAAGTAAGCTGGTTGCAGAGGAGAGACCGATTGCAAAGGGGCATAAGGAAACTTTTTGGATTGATGGGAGCATTCTAGATCTTGATTAGAATAGTATTTGCACTCACTTGTCAGCACTCATCCAACTGCACACTTAAAATGGGTGCATCTTATCGCAGCAATTACGCCTCAGTACAGTTTTACATCAACATCAACAAAACAAACAATGACAGAAAGAGCAAATCAGATCATGCCACAGCCCTGCTCAAAACCTTCTCGAGGTTTCCAGCTCATAAAATATTTAAGTTTCAACGTCTTCTCTCATCTCTTACACACCTCCTTCCCATGTGCATGGGCTGCCCCCTCCCTTCCAAAGTTTCCTCCTCAGATAAAAGCAGGCTCCCTCCCACGATTCCTTCATCCTCTTTCTGCCTCATCACATTGCTTCATTTTCCCCGTAGCTGTAATTAGTTTCTGAAGTTGCCTGGTTTGCCAGCATCCAGAACGGGGCCTAACACACAACTGACACTCTAATACTAGTTTAATGAATAAGAGCGAATAAGAAGTAGAAAGAAAGTAGTCTGGAACACTGCAAACTTCTCTGAACTGGTTTCTGTGAACCAAGTGAACAAAATGATGGAGCTAAAATTGTTCAGACTCGGGAACAAGGTATATTGGTTCTCATCTCTCCACCACATTTCACCACAGAGAATACCACCAAAAAATTTTTTTTAATTTAAGCACATTTTTAATTTGACCATCCAACAGAGGAGATTTTAATTTTTCTCTATTGCCGTCTAGTCTTGGTCCACATGCATACATTCCTGCACTTACCATGCACATTAAATTTTTTTTAAATTCATTTCTGTTTTAAATATAAAAACCAAAAAGTACAGAAATACAAACTCGGGGTTCTGTCTTCTTCATTTAACAATATCAAATTTTGCTTTTACTGCACAGTTTTCATAATCATAATTTTTAACAACCGCCCAATACTCCACTGAAATTTAATACCTTAATGTGTTCAGTCACTACCTTACTGGTACACAAGCTATTCCTCTACTTCAGTACTATAAGTAAGGCTTTAACAGAGACCTTTATGCCTAGAGCTTATTTTTTTCTTGTGAATTATTTCCTTAGAAAGATTCCTGAGAAAATAAAAAAGCAAGCATATTTTAATATCTCTTGATATGTATTGCCAGGTGGCTTTCCACAGAAGTTGGTATAATGGCCCTTCAAAGCTATATGACTTAACACACCGTAACTGGTACAGGACCCAAATCTCAGGTACAACCTGGGAATGTCAAAGACCTGACAAAATCTCCTTTACCTCTTTCAAAGCACCTATAGGGCTGGGTCCTGGAAAGGCAAGTATCTGACCACACGCAGGGGGTGTCCCATGGATGCAGCTGATGGGACAGTGCATTCAGAGGGAGAGCAGTTTCTGCCCTGGTTTTTTACTAAACACAACAGACAGATGGGTAGAAGGTAACCAGAAAATCTTCCTATGGAGGCTCAAATAAACGTGGCGGAAGGCAAAGTCTTTAGAAAAGGTGATGGATAAAACCACTGACCTAGATGATGAAGGCTAAAAGGAACAGCAAGGTTCTAAAATTCAGAAGGGAGACTTCCCTGGTGGCGCAGTGGTTAAGAATCCACCTGCCAGTGCAGGGGACACGGGTTCGAGCCCTGGTCCGCGAAGATCCCACAGTGAGTCCGCGGGCCACAAACTGAAGCCCGCGCGCCTAGAGCCCGTGCTCCGCAACAAGAGAAGTCCCCGCCATGAGAAGCCCTTGCGCCACAACAAAGAGTAGCCACCGCTCGCCGCAACTAGAGAAAGCCCGCACGCAGCAACGGAGACCCAACACAGCCAAAAATAAATACAATAAAATAAATAAATTTAAAAATAAATAAATAAATGAATAAAATAAAATAAAACTCAGAAGGCACCCACAGGCCCAAGGTCTCTACTGCAATCATCAGCACCTGAAAATTCTGCCTCAGTCTGGGAAGCAGCCCACCTAGAGTCAGAAATTAAGAATGGCAGAGCCGGAAGTACCCCCAGAGACCACGTAATCCAATGCCCCCATTTTACAGGGTGCTCGGTGCTGTCCCCAGCTACTCTGCGTCAGAGCCGAGGCTCCAGAGGACAGGTCTTCTGACCGCCACTGGCTCCCACCCACGGAACTCCCTGCCTTGCTAAAAAGAACCCGGGTCCTGAGCGCAGCACGCCGGGCTACTCCATTCCCACTCCCACGCGGATGCCACAGGCCGGATTCCAGCAACAGGCACCACTGCCAAACGCAAAGACTTACCTTGGAAACTCAGCTCGTAGTTTTGTGAACCCGCCTGAAATGGCACAATTCCCCTGTGACAGGATTGAAACAGAGACTCCAGGTATGAAGAGTCGATGTTTGAAATTTGCTCATTGTCTTTCTAATTAAAAAAAAAAAAAAAAAGGTAAAGACTTCAGGGTAGGCTTTTAAGAAATTTCTACTATGATATTTTATATAACTATTTTAGCCGTGGGATTTGAATTGGAATGCACCCTGCCTTTCAAATCAGACTGCCAAGTTTCCTGGGTGGGACCATGTCACACCCTTCTGTAGTCTCCACCGCGGGGCTGAGAGCACACTCTACACTGCAGAAACTGACCATACCCTTGGTGGAGGCCTGAAAAACAAAGCTCTTTGCAAGTCTTTTACACCTTCCATAAAATATGACTCAAGTGTACAGAGCAACTGGTACCCAACGTGCAGACATGATGTCTAACAGAATCCAACATCCTGCCATGAAGTAGAATATCACAGCTATCAGCCCATCACACGATGAGAAAGCACAGTTTAAAGCTGGTATGAAGGCATGTAAAATTCCAGTAGGTGTACTGCTGTCCAAATGAGAGTGACCTAGCCCTTCTCCTCCAGCTATAATGAAAGGGGCACCCCCAAAATGGAACGATATAATCTCCAGCCTCAAGGCACATATGATGGGTCTGAACACCAGAAAGGGAAGTAAAGGGAAGTGTGTTATCCTAGCAAGGGGGCAGACTAGGCCACCATTCCATTGTCCCTACCCTATGTCAGGGATGATAGACAGATATAAGCCCCCAAGAGCAGGGGTTCCCAATATCTAATGGTAAGGAGTTCTTGTTCCTCGTGATCTAGAATGGAGGATGACAGTAAGATCCTGTTGGCAGCCGGTGGTGGGCAGGGGCTCCCAGTCCCTTTAATGACAGGCCAGACTCTGCAGGCTTCAGCTACATCCATCGCATTCCCCTTCCCTAATGGAAATGTCTGCAGGATGTAAAGGGGGAGAACCAGAACGAAAGCTTCCAAGGAAGGCGTCCCAGATAGAGAGGTCTCTTAGCCTGGAGAGGAACATGGTGGCACAGGAAAACTGGGTTCAAGTATTTGCACACAGTGCAAAGCAGGAATAAACTTGATGTGTTTCTGGAGGTAGAACCAGGACAAATGGGAGGAAGGAACAAGAAGGCTAACTTCAGCAGAACTTTCTGAACTACAGTCATGAACAATTACGTCATACCACAACGATGTTTGTTGCAACGGCTGCTGGGACATGTATCGGGATGATTGTAAAAATGACTGCCATCCAGGGTGGGCAGTAGGAAACTGAGTTTCCATGATTAGATGATTCGCTGGGAAACCATATGCCTTCCTCAGACCCCAAAGAATGGCTTAAGTGGGCAAACACCTGCGAGCAAGGGTGGGGGAAGGCAGCCATCACCTCCCGGCACCCTGGATTTTTTTGGGTTTTGTTTGTGGTTTTTTTTTGGCCGCACCACGCAGCTTGCAGCATCTTAGTTCCCTGACCAGGGATTGAACCCATGTCCTCAGCAGTGAAAGTGCAGCATCCTACCACTGGACCACTGGGCCCTGGGTACCCTGGTTTGATGACTTGAATCTCTGCCTTAATTTCCCATCCCCAAAGTCCTGTACCCCTCAACTGCCTGCTCAGCTCTGCAGAACCCTGTTCCTGGCTGGAAGGAATCTGCAAACTCTAGGTCAAAGCCTTCCAAACTTGAATGTAAATGTAAATCACCCAGATCTTGTTAAAATTTGCATAATGATTCAGGGGAAGTGGGGGAAGAGTTTTGGAGCCTGCATTTTTTTTAAGTTAATTAATTAATTAATTAATTTTATTTTTGGCTGCATTGGGTCTTTGTTGCTGCAAGCGGGCTTTCTCTAGTTGTGGCGAGCTGGGGCTACTCTTCCTTGCGGTGCACAGGCTTCTCATTGCCGTGGCTTCTCTTGTTGCGGAGCATGGGCTCGAGGTGTGTGGGCTCAGTAGTTGTGGCTCGCAGGCTCAGTTGCTCTAGAGCACAGGCTCAGTAGTTGTGGCGCACGGGCTTAGTTGCTCCGCAGCACATAGGATCTTCCCGGATCAGGGATCAAACCTGTGCCCACTGCATTGGCAGGTGGGTTCCTAACCACTGTGCCACCAGGGAAGCCCCAGAGCCTGCATTTTGAACATCTCCCAGATGACACTGACATTGCTGGTCTGCGGACCTGACTTTGACCAGCAAGGCTTTAGGGTCCATATCAGCCATATTCACTAGAACTTTCTTTGACAATGGAAATTTCTCTGTGTTGTCCTATACGGTAGCCACGAGCCACATGTGGCTGCTGGGACAGCTGCTGGTAGAGCACTTAAAGTGTGACTAGTGTGACAACAACTGATTCTTAATTTTATTTAAGTTTAATTAATTTAAGTTTAAAATTAAATAGCCCCAGAGACATTGCTTTGGGAAAGATCCACAGTGTTCTTCTTCCTTGCTGCAAGTAATAAATCCTTCCTTCTCTGGGGGAAAAAAAAAAAATTTAAATAGCCACATATGGCTAGTGGTTGTCATACCGGACAGAACGAGGCCATTAAGTCAGTGTCTGAGCATCTGCACAGCCTCTCATGGTTCACGGGGACATTCCTCTGGCTCTGCCCTCACTGTACTCCAGTTCTGAATGGGTGAGTGAATGAATGAATGAACGGTAGAGCCTTCAATTATGCATTCTCCCAGAAGACTTGAATTGATACCTCAGTTTCAGTTACCAGGTCTTGGCTTTTGTCTTGTGCCTACATGTTTGCCTTGATCTCGGCTTTCTAGAGCTATGGCTTGCCCTTGTCCTGGGCAATTCCCTCAGGTCATGGACTCCTGCCCCAAAAGGCCAGCTTTCACAGCTACTAAGCTTGGCTATCTGCTGGTAAACATCTTGAGGGTCTGGATCTGTACCCCCTGACTGATGCAAAGCCCATGACTGCTACCTGGCTCTGCCCTCCAGTCACTCCTGCTGTAACTCCATCCTGCACCACTGCTGCCCACCATCCTCTCCTGGTCCACCATCCATGTAGGTACAAGTCCTGGTTAAGCACCTGAACTGCCATATATCAATTCTACCTTCCAGAGGGTTCACTGTCAAACATATGCATCTACCCTTTGTTGGCAAAAGTTTCTATTTCTCCCAGTTCCTACCAGAGAGGTTCCTAACCCGGAAATCTCAGTTGCCCAACTCTTTTTTTTTATTTTTTAACATCTTCGTTGGAGTATAATTGCTTTACAATGGTGTGTTAGTTTCTGCTTTATAACAAAGTGAATCAGCTATACATATATGCGCAACTCTTATTAAAAATTCAGTTGCAAGAAATAAAACCTGTAGGGCTCTGTCTGAAAACTATTCAGTCCACTCTTTTCTCTAAATATTCTAACCTGTACACTGGCTCAAACCAGGTCATCAAACAGCTGTAAACTTGGACCATAATACATAATACACTGAACTATGAAAGAAACCAGGCTGCAACTTATGTTTCAGATCTCCCGGTACCACCATTTTTATTTTACTTGGATGATCAGCAAGGAAAACACCAAACCCAGGGCCTGGTTTCCCGTCCTTCCTTTCTTTTTTTTTTTTTTTCCTTTTATAACAGAAGTGCCCACTCAATTTATATAATGATGGGTCTAATTAATATGAGACAGTAAGAGTTTATTCACATCCTCAAAGAACACATTCCATTTCTTACAACAGACAAGTGCCACAGATTCAATGACTATAACATTTTTTGTGTTCATAGGTAGAAAGTTACATTCTAGAACTGTGCATTTAACACAGACTGAATATCCCAGGGAGAACTTCATATTACAGAAGTTTTATCAGGAAGTTTCTTGATGTTTTACTAGGGGACATGAGTGACAGAACCCGTGTAAATTTAAATATGATCTTTTACCCCTTAAAGTTCCTTTTGGTCTCTGGGGTCATGATGTCACTAGAATACAAATATTTTCTAAGCCTTCTCCCCTATCTTACTGAAAATTGCAAGTATTTGACATAAGAACCATTGAGACCTATAGTTTACTATTTTAATTTCATTTCGTTTTATTTAATAACCAAGGCTAAAGAATTTGAGTTTATAATTTCAATTGCCACAGGCACCTCACAGAATCACTTTTATGGAACTGCACTTTGACACCATCCTCGGCTTAAATATAAGAAGAGCCCGTACGAAGCTAAATATCACAGGGGTTTTCACGCCGAGGTGCTTGACAGGTCACCGCAGGAGGGGAAAGCAAAGAGCCCTGAGCCCCGTCCTCTTTGCACAGGGCACCTCTGCTTCACCCTAGTTCGCTCATTTAGGTTCTGTGAAAGATTGTTTGATAGCATGTATCTGCCGCTAAGACCACTGGGAAACCGCCATGTACTGCACGGATGGTGGGACCAAGGTTGAGGACCTCACTCACCACAGCACACAAGGTCCCCTCTGTGTGGCCCTGTAGGAGACCCTTTTCTCAGGCCTCACTAACAGAGAAAAAGCCGTGCTTCTCCTGAGTAACTGGAATGGTCTTTTCATGGAGGCACAGGGGACCATATAACATAGTGTTTCTTTGCTTGCTTTGACAGCTAGGGAGCGCAGAGCCATGTGTGTAGCCCATCCACTTCTAACCCTAGAGAATCTGATGCTGGCATTTCCTCGTCCCTACTTTGGCTTCATTTCCATCTCTTGCTTTTCTTTTCTCTTTCTCATCACTCTGATTTCATTGCCTACTTAAGCTCACTCCCTCCCTCTCTCTCTCTCTCTAATCCTATGAATCAAAGGAAAGAAAGGATACTAGACAGAAGCTCTGCTTATCTAAACTTCTCTCCCGAGAGGCATGGACATATATGCACTACCAAACGTAAAACAGATAGCTAGTGGGAAGCAGCTGCATAGCACAGGGAGATCAGCTCGGTGCCTTGTGACCACCTAGAGGGATGGGACAGGGAGGGTGGGAGGGAGACGTAAGAGGGAGGAGATATGGGGATGTATGTATATGTATAACTGATTCACTGTTATAAAGCAGAAACTAACACACCACTGTAAAGTAATTCTACTCCAATAAAGATATTTTTAAAAATTAAATTAAATTAAATTAAAAAAAATAAACTTCTCTCCCTTTACTATGTCCCTGTGCAGGTAAGTCTAGAATCTTCTAGTCCATCTGAATCCAGACTCTGACTGCATCCTAGTAACCATCTATATCAGTCTTCTGATTCCTCAGTCCTGCCTCCTCTTCTGGCTGAAAGCAGTAGTCTCTGTACATTTATGTACTAGTACATAGAAAGCTAGCTCAAGGTTCCAGCCCAGGCCCCGATAGCGAGGAAAGAAGGATATTGGCTGGCTCATGGATCAAGGAGTTCCTTAAAAATAATTATAATTTTTTATGATGCAATCGGAGTCCATGCTTGCTGGGTATCATGTAAAAAAGCACCACCTCCTTTACCATGTCCATTCTCCACGGGTAACCACGTGGGTGTCAGACATTGTACTACTAGTTTCTTCTGAAGTTGGCAAGTTTATACAAGAGCGTCCACAAGGAGGAATGGTACTCACCTTCTCTCCATATTGAACCCATTTGTCATATCCATTTCTCCAGTACCAAATCCATTTTGTGGTGAAGAGAGAACCGGCCGGCATTGTGACAGATGAAGGCGTGGAGAGACGTCGGATGGGTTTATGATCACAAGTCATCTTCTGGAAACTGATTTTATAATTTCCAATAGAAATGCTGAGAGGGAAAAGTTTAGTGTTAACAAAATGCTTCACTGAAACAAAATGCTTCTGTTTTCTACACTCTGGTCTTCTCTAATAAGAGGATAGAATTAAACCTTGAGAGCTGAAAGGGATCTTTGAATTTCCCTTATACAGCTTTCGGTCTTACACATAAAAGAAAAAACTGAACTACAGAGAGGTAATGTAACCTGCCTGCCCCACATATTCAACGGTGTCACAGAATGTGTTCTTCCCTCAAAAAATATGCCCCATAGACAACTGTGCCTACACAAAACAATGGATTGGCTCAATGTTTGTTAGAAAGTCAGTTAGAAACTCACAGTAGGTCAGTTTTTTTCAATTATTATTCAAATAGTTATCAAAGTGTGGTCCAAGACCTTTTCGGGAGCCAGCAAGGTCAAAGTTATTTTCATAATGATATTAAGACATCACCTGTCTTTTTCACCTTCATACCCTCACAGGTGCACAATGGAGTTTTCCAGAGGCTACATGATGTTTGATTTCACAATAAAGAGATTTGCAAAAATATATAACAATTTCAGTCTTCTCAGTGAATTTGGTTTTGTTTTGTTTTGGAAAAGTTATTTTTATAGTTTTACTTATACACAGTTATATATGCATATAACTATATATAAGTTAGATATATAATTATCAAAAAATGTTATGTTAACATGAATGAGTTTATTATTGTTATTTTTAATGTATCAGTAAATATTTAATTTTTCTCAGTTGTGATTTTTAATATGGTAAATATAAATAGCTATAATCCACATAAACAGAAGTTCTTTGGGATCCTCAATACATTTTAAGACTATATAGGGCTCCTGAGACCAAAAAGTTTAAGAGTTACTGCTCTATGAAACACCTCCTAGATCAGTGATGTTCAACCAGGAGCGATTTTGTGACCCAGGGAACATTTGACAATGTCGAAAAACGTTTTTGTTTATCACAACTGGCGTGCAGTGGGTGGAAGCCAGGAATGATGCTAAACTGCCCCCCCGCAGAACAAATAATTATCTGGTCCCAAAAGTCAATAGCGCTAAGGTTGAAAAACACTGCTTCAGATTTACCTGGGGGGAGAAATACACCTAGAAGCAAAACAGCTGACGCCACCCTCTAGTGGCAAAAGGTCGCAACACAGAATCTCCACCAAAAATTCACTAAATTTGCAGACGACGACACATCCATATTTTCCCCCCCAAAGAACTTCCTTGTAAAACAGGATGCAGCTTATAAATATGGTCATGGGTGGTATCACCCATATCAGCCCTAATAGAAACAGAAATATAAGGTAGCCTCTTAGAAACCTCCAGGGTAGAGAAAATAGCGAACACAGAGGAAGGTATAAAATGCTAAAGTATACAACAAAATCCTGCCCTAGAACTATAGGAAATGACTCAAATCATTTTCTCAAACTATGAAATTAAGTCAAAGCTCTTCTGAGCTCATCATTTAGTACTTGTGATAGTCCTACGATGAGCTGATAGGAGTACAAACCAACCTACGCATTTGCTGCTCTGCAGGACACACTGACAAATATTAACGAAACACATATTTGTGTCCCTGTTTGTTTCACCTGAGTTAGCAAATACTCCCAGAGTCCCTTGTAATAGCGAGGCTCTGAGTGACTTCACACCTGCCCCACTTACGTATTTTTCTTCATTAACTCAGCAGGCGTTTGCCATTTTTATCTCAAGAGTTAACCTGAATGGGATTCTGAAGGAAAACTGCTTTTTCTTCTTCCCATAAGCATAGCACTGGGCTTTCTTCCAATGATGTTGTGCATCTCACAAGCCAGACCGGCCACCAACTTACGTGCAGACTTGGGGGTCACAAAAGGCCTTCTCAATATCCTCCATGAGCGGGAGGTCCATCCAGGTGTTTCCAAGTAACATCTGCCACCGGTAGGGCAGGTGGAAGTGAACTTTGTTGCATCTCTCTAAAAAGACAGAAAAGAAGTCTCAGCGATTCGGCCAAGTTCACTGCTGACTCTCCCCCATCCTTTCACGGCCCGCCTTTCCCCTTCTGCCTGTCCTGCAGGCACATTTCCCAGCTACACCTGTGCTCATGCTGGCCCCTACCTGCATTGCCCCAAACTCCAGGTTCCATTATGACCCACGGAGACTCATCAGAAAAAATTCTCTGCTCCCCAAAAAGCCATGTTACCCACATGGAAATCTGAGATCTTTATAAATTGACAGTTACCCTTTCTGCACCCCACACGTGGATTTACTGAGACAAACTGCTCTCCAGCATAGGCAACTGCTTTTGTGTTTCCTTGAAGCCCTGACCTAAAATTCATCTCTCCCAGAAGAATTCCCTCACTAATCTCACGCTCTTCTGAACTGACTTGTGTTTTATATTCCCTCAGCCAGTGCTTGGGACTCAGTTTGTGCTTTATTTACGTATTTACTCATTTTTACGCAGTTTTCTAATTTGTGCATGTTTTGTTTGTTTGTTTTTGGCCGCACCGCGCAGCTTCTGGGATCTCAGTTCCCCAACCAGGGATGGAACCCGGGCCCCCGGCAGTGAGAGTGCGGAGTCCTAACCACTGGACCGCCAGGGAGCTCCCAAATTTGATGCCCCACCTTAACAACAGACTTATTGAAAAAAGGCCTGCATCATTGTTTAGCTTACTTCTCCCTTGCTTCACTGGCAGAGGGCTGGGCATGAAAAAGATGACCATTCAATGAATGCTTGCTGAAGAATGAATTAATGTTAGAAGTCCATAATACAGGAGTACAGAAAACAGTTCTATTTTTCAAAATTTGCATTATGTTTCAACCGTTTTGAAATGTCTAAAAGATGTGTTACTACTTTAGAATAAAAAGAGGCAGACTTAGATATCACAACGAACTCCAGAGTGGCACTGCCTGGGATTTGGCTGATTCAAACAGTATAACCTTCCTCACACCCATTAGAACGGCTGCTATAAACAAACAAACAAACAAAAACAAATAAACAAGTGTTGGTAAGGATGTGGAGAAATTGGAACCCTCGTGCACTGCTGGTGAAAATATAAATGATAACAGCTGCTATGGAAAACTGTATGGCAGTTCCTCGAAAACTTAAACATACATTTACCATATAATCCAGCAATTCCACTTGTGGGTATATACCCAAAAGAACTGAAAGCAAATCTCAAACAGATATTTGTACACCTGTGTTCATAGCAGCATTATACACAACAGCCAAAGGTAGAAGCAACTCAAGTGCCCATCAATGGATGAATGGATAAACAAAATGTGATAGAATACAATGGAATAGTATTCAGCCTTAAAAAGGAAATTCTCACAACGGCTACAACATGGATAAAGCTTGAGGACACTGTACTAAGTGAAACAGGCCAGTGTCCGAAAAAGACAAATACTGTGTGAGTTCATTCATATGAGGGTAAGTCACACTTATAGACAGAAACCAAAATGGCGGCTGCCAAGGGCTTCCCGGCCAGAAGTGGGAAAGGAGGAGTTGTTGTTTAAAGGGTACAGAGTCTCAGTTTTACAAGATAAAAAGAATTCTGGAGATTGGTTGTACAACAATACGAATGTAATGAACCCTACTGAACTGTACACTTAAAAATATTTAAGATGGTAAAATCTGTTATGTGGATTTTACCATAATTAAAAAGAAAATATTTTAAAGTTAAAGATTTTTGATTTAGGGAACGCAGGGCAGAATCTCCTCTTCAGACACAAGGTGAATGCGTCTAAGACCACTAAGTAATCAAGCAAATGAATCAGACATGATGCCTAGGCCTGGGGTGGAGGCATGAAAGGGAAAGAGTGGTGTAAGAGTGAGAGGGCAGCTCTGTGTCCCAAGCAGCCCCGTGGGAAACATTTCTGCAGGAATCCTGGTGGGAGGCAACAGCGTGGACAGGTGTGGCTCATTGACTGCAAAGACACACAAGACATTGTTTGTGTAGAGCACGGGTCCCTCAGTACACACGTGAGGGGCGACTAGAGCCCACGGCCCAGAAGAGAGGCAATGCCTAAATCACGACAGGACACAAACTTTGAAAATGTGTCTGCTAGGATACTTTTGTTTGCTTTTTGTGTGCAAAAAGATGGGTCCCTCATTAAGTGTAACAGATCACCTAAAACTGAATTGTGAAAGGAGAACGTATAATATCACGCAGGGGTGAAGTAGATTCTTAGCATTGCACCTGACACACAGTACACAGTAAATGTTAGCCATATTACTATTAACAAAGTTTCTGCTTCTAGAAAGTCCTTAAGTAAGTTACTCACTAAGTTGGCAACCCTTATACAGATGGTCAAGACAAATTTCGTTTGAGCCATGTTCACCCCTCGTAGAACATTCGGTACTCGCAACGTCAGATACGGAATCTACAAAACAAAAGAGGATGCATGTATGCTGATCCTAATATTTAAACCGAAAATCAAGATATCTGGTCCTACAGGGGGGAAGAATATCTGAAACGGGGGCCACGTTCAAGAAAATTCTTATGAATCGTGTACTGCTGCTAAGGAGAGCCTAGACACGAAAGCAAACACGAACATCTGGGGCACCTGAGAGTTATGTTTATTTCTTAAACCATAGTTGAACTATTTCTGTTCTGAATAAATGTAGCGCTTATTCTATACAGTTCTAGGGTTGGTCCTTCCATCCTCATATGTCAATCTCCTCATCAGAAGTGCTCCTTAACCAAAACCCCTTTGCCCTTTAATACTGCTAAGGGACATGCAAAGAAAAACCACTAGCCCTAGCTGCTGTGCTGCAGACATGAGACATGGGGCCCCTCTCTGTCCCTCAGTGACTCACACAGAGCCCAGCCTGAGCCCTTGTTGTAATCTCGCTGGCAGGGGGAACAGACATTTGAGCAGAGTTCCGACCATGGGTCCCCTAGGCTGCAGCTCTGTTGCTTAAGGAAGGTGTAAAATGAGGGACCCTGGGCAGAGTGAGTGCTGCTCTGTGTCAGGGCAGTGGTCTCCCCATGTGTGGGCAGAACCTGGCTTGTCAGCCTCTGACTTTCAGAGCGTAACACGTCTTTCTCCCCACTGACTGCCAACGTAAAGCCAAAACTCGTGGCATCAGTTTTACCTACATTGGTAGTTTCATCTATCACTTTACTAGAGCCATTTGGTGGCACTGTGGACAGACTAGCCCAGAATGTCTTCTCTGTGTGTTTACCATTAACAAAGGCCGTGGCCCCATCGTCGGCAGCTGTCATTTGGCCAGCGCGCTGCAGATGGCTGTGAGTCACGCCGGTGTCCTGACCCCTAGGTAAAGATTTTTCTCTCTGCCTACTGGCTGTGGTTTTATAATTTAACAATCTCACGGAAGTGGCATCTGTGGCCATGTCATCGACGTTATTATTAAAAAGCGGGAAATGCTGGCTGTCTTGATTCCCACGTCTGCCTTCCGTGTTCACGCAGTCCGAGGAAAGGATGGCCGTGCTCTTTCTGGTGGTGATGGTTTCAGGTATTTGTGGAGAACCAAGAGGCGAGAAGGAGACAGCCTGACTGGAAGAAAACAAACTCTCTCTACCAGTGTCTTGGTCATTCTGCCAGGATGCGGGGCCCTTCCACTTGGGAGCTGATGTCGAATCAAAAGTGACGTAAGTATTGCTGTGATTCCCATAGAAAAGATCCTCAGTACTGCCATTCTCTGCAAACCTCTGGCTTGCTCCCCCTTGACCGGTTCCTCCAAGATTGGACGCCGCAGACGAGCCTGAGGAAGGTGGAGGGCACTCCTGACTTCCCAAATGCGTGAACTTGTGGGCAAGATCCTTGACAGGCCCGTCGTCCGGGGGAGACCCGCGGCCGGTGGGATCTGGACTGGGGGCGCAGGACCTCTGGGCAGAAGCTGCAGCAGATGGAAGAGAGTCCCCGTTGCCCCGGTCTCTGCTCTTGCTTCTGCCTCTGTATGCCGCGTCTCTGCGATGTGAAGGAGGAGCTGGGAAAGAAAAACCAAACAACGGAAGTTGGTGTTAACGTGACTAACTTCCCTGCCCTGTTCCGCCTCAGCTTCTCCAGGTTTGCTATCGAAGTTCTATCAAATTACTTTTGTGTGAAAATCTCGAGAAGGTGCTTATGACCATGCAGGAATCTGTCACCCTGCCAGCCCTGCAGAAAACACCACCTATGACCTAGGATAAAGGTCGAACTGACACTGGCTCTGCTTGGCTTCTCTCGTGGGACTTAGATGTAGCCCCCAAATGCCCACACTCTTAGATGGGGCTGTCCACAATTCTCTAGTTCAAGTCACTCACCGCTAGGGTAAATGGAGAGACAGACGAGTACAAATCAGGGAGGAGTTCCCCGAAATCATTTAGAGTTTGCCCATATTGTGATACAGGTGTACCTAAGTTACGGATTCATGATACATAAAACGACAACAACAAAAGAAACTACAACAGAGGTCTGATTTCACTGAAGCTTGAGAATTTTCCAGAGTTGTTCGTCCAGTCCCCCAAATGCCCAAGCTTAAATGAGTAATATCTAAAAAAGAAAAATTGGCCTCTCTCTAGAAACGTGGTAAGTCACACCCCCGGGAAGCAGACAGGAGGGAGGGCGGTGAGCATGTGTGTTCGTGAGTACATACAAAGTGTGGTGTGCATGCGTGCGATGTTTATATGTGGGGTGTTCTGTGCTGGGTGTGTGTGCATGTGTGTGTGTGTGATACGCATGTGTGGTATACATGTGACGGGTGTATGTGTGTGTGTGGTTGCACGCATGGTGTGTGACGTGTCGGTTGGTGAGATATGCACGTATGGTGTAGGCGGCATGCACAAGTGAGGTCTGTCTGTGTGGTGTGATTGCATGTGTTTGTGTGGCATGTGTGAAGTGTGTCCTGTGCATGTGTTACACATGTTGTGGGTGCATGAAGTTTGTGTATGTGTGGGGTATGTATGTATGCAAGTCGTTGTTTTTGTGTGCATGTGGCTGGAGGCTGTGTGTGTGTGTGTGTGGTGTGTGAGTTGTGCTATTGTGTGTGGGAAAGAGGAGGAAGAGAGGTCCTTTCTCTTCCAAACCCAGGGGGCAGCAGGAATATAGTACAAGCAAGCATCCTCCTCCCATCAACTAAGTAGATTAACTAGAAGTGACAACAAAGAAAACTCCCTCTCGCATACAACAAATTTATATTGAGAAGCTACACCAAACCCCGTCCTTCCAGATATTCCCCTGTCGAGAGGGCACTGTCGTGCAGGAGAAAAAACACGAGATGTGGAATCAGAGCACGTGAGCTCTGCTCCTCCCGAGTCCTGTGAGGCCCTGAAAACATTACTTTTCTTGATTCATAGTATTACCCTTCACTCTTCTAAAAATGATTTAAGGCTGCTCGCAATAGAACTCACTTAAGGGACTTCCCTGATGGCGCAGTGGTTAAGAATCCACCAGCCAGAGCTCCCGAATATGGCTGCCCCCAGTGCCCACGCCCCACCATGAGCACAGCCGCCCCAGCTCTCCAGGAGACTCTCCTAGACCAGTGAACACTCTTGCACTGCTGATGGGAATGTGAATGGTACAGCCACTATGGAGAACAGTATGGAGGTTCCTTAAAAAACTACAAATAGGGCTTCCCTGGTGGCGCAGTGGTTGAGAGTCCACCTGCCGATGCAGGGAACACAGGTTCGTGCCCCGGTCCGGGAAGGTCCCACATGCCGCAGAGCGGCTAGGCACGTGAGCCATGGCTGCTGAGCCTGCATGTCCGGAGCCTGTGCTCCGCAACAGGAGAGGCCACAACAGTGAGAGGTCCGCGTTCCGCAAAAAAAAAAATAAAAGTAGACCGCATTTACCTTTCCACCCAGAGGGTTTCTTCTGGCGGTGCCTGCTGTTGCAGATGTCCTGGATGTTCTGGACCACACGTGAGCTCAGCCCGTGCTCCCTCATGATGGCCAGCACCTTTCTGTCCATCAGGTTATGGGACCGGAAGCAGTTGGCATAACCACAGTTCCCTCGGGTAAAGTGTTCACAAACGTGGAGCCTTTCACACGGTGGCTGCTGGTTACAAATCTGTCTTCCACCCTCTCCCTTATAATTTTTGCATATCTACAGAACGAAGAAAAAATAGTTAGAGATAAAACATGTTTCTCTATGTGCCACACGTTAAGGAAAGTGTATATAAAAATTTCGGCTGTAATGACCTATATGGGAATAGAAACTAAAAAAGAGCGGATAGGGGCTTCCTTGGTGGCGCAGTGGTTGAGAGTCCACCTGCCGATGCAGGGGACGTGGGTTCGTGCCCCGGTCTGGGAGGATCCCACATGCCGTGGAACGGCTGGGCCCGTGGGCCATGGTCGCTGGGCCTGTGCGTCCGGAGCCTGTGCTCTGCGACGGGAGAGGCCGCAGCAGTGAGAGGCCTGCATACCGCAAAAAGATAAATTAAAATAAAATAAAATAAAATAAAAAAGAGTGGATATATGTATATGTATAACTGATTCATTTTGCCGTACAGCAGAAACTAACACAACAGTGTAAATCAACTAAACTCCGATAAAAAATAAATAAATAAATAATAAAAACGCAGCTTTTCTTACTTCCTGATAAGAAAAAAAAATCAGAAGCAAGCAGAGATATATCAGAGGAAAAAAATGCATGTGTATTCCACAATCTTTGATGAGTTCTTTTCAATCGATGACTTATTTGCAGCAGAAGAGGCCTACAAACTAACTGAAGGAAACTTGAATTTGATTAACCTCCTTTGGAAGAATCAACATAAGACGGCTAGCTACAGATAGAACCAAACAGGACCCAAAGGGAGCCCTACTTTATAAAGGAACCCCAAAGAGGAAGGCCTGTCTTTGGATATCAATTCATTGTTCTATTAAAAGGACATGTGGAGGGACTTCCACGGCGGTCCAGTGTTTAAGACTCCACGCAGTTCGGTCCCTGGTTGGGGAACTAAGATCCCGCATGCCGTGCAGTGCAGCCAACAAAAAGGACATGTGGGGACTTCCCTGGTGGCACAGTGGTTAAGACTCCATGCTCCCAATGCAGGGGCCCCAGGTTCAATCCCTGGCCAGGGAACTAGATCCCGCACCATGCCACAAGTCAGAGTTAGCATGCCACAACTAGGGAGCCAGTGTGCCGCAACTAAGAAGGCTGCGAGCCGCAACTGAGAAGCCCACATGCTGCAACTAAGGAGCCCGCCTGCTGCAACTAAGACCCAGTGCAACCAAACTAATTAATTAGTTAATTAATTTTTCAAAAGAGGACATGTGGGTCTTACCTACAACTCCTGGGAGTCTAGAATCTAGTCTCAGCTAGGCAGAATGTCAGTTTCTCAAAAGATCAACTGAAGCAGATAATTTGTATATTCCTATGTAAATAGGTATACCTACCTATCTAGCTCTACAGAGATGTAGTTCTTACTGAAAGGAGAGCAGAAGAAACACTGTCACTGAGGCCAGACCAGGTGATGCAGGACTAGAAGATGCTGGTTGAAGTCTGCAGCCCTGGAAGCAGCTACATGTGACCTCACATCTTGAATTACTTACTTGCTCCCAGCCTCTCTTTCCTTTGCTGTAAAGAAGGAAAATATTTGCTCTCCTCACCTAACCAAGTTGTTGAGCAGATTAAATAATAAAATATGTAAATGTGTTGTGCAAAATATGAAATGTGATGCAAATGTTTGAATCATTACATGAAGAAGCTTAAAGATTAAAACGTTTATAAGTTGTTTCAATAGACTCTGAGCAAACCAGGTCAACACGGGCCACTGTGATGTATCCAAGTGGCAAAGACATGGATTCAGACTCTAACAACAATGACTTAAGCCATATAAACAACTTCTAAACCTGATGCAAATAGATATCATTGCGATAGAGCCTATGAACCAGATTCAAGACTCTAGACCAACAGTTCTCAAAGTGTAGTCCCTGCACAAGCAACATCGGCTCCAACTGGAAACTTATTAGAAATACAAGTCCTTGGGCCCTTCCCCGTATCTACAGAGTCAGAACGGCCAGAGGTAGGGCCCAGCAATCTGGGCTTGACAAACCCTCCAGGTGATTCTGACACACATTTAAAGCTTGAGAACCAGTGTTCTAGAGGCTTGAGTGAAACAAGAATAATTAGTGACTTCACAAATGATACTTTGGTTAACATTCCTAGTTCTATGCTGATGTTTAAGTAAGAATGCTCCTGCCAAAACAAATGAAATCATTTCTTCCTTTTAATAAATACATCTCAGTTACACAAGTTTCTATATAAGGACGTCAGATTTGCCTGATGCTTTTATGTTCTCGCAGGTCAAGGCAAAGTGGAAGAGTGTGAACATTTTAAGTTTTTGAGGGCAGGCAGTGTGTCTTGTCCACTGCTGCCTTCAGAAGCCTGCCCTTGCAGGAACTCCTGAGTGTTAATTGAATGAATGCAAACCAAACAATAAGTAAAGTGAGACGCAGAAGGATGAAATGCCTTGTCCAGGACCACAGAGGTGGTTAGTGGCAGAGTCAGGACTTTGAGAGACATGGAAGGACCATCGTTGACCGACTATTCTTGGAACTAGCTGAACTCTGGCTGAGCCCCTCCTGCTAAAACCTTGAAAATATTCTGCCCTACTCACCCAAGTTAAAACACTCCTTGAGAGACTACTCTTGCCCCAAATTGTCAAATAGAGACTTATGTTATCAATGCTCTGGTCGATTTTCCACTACAGGAACCAGCGCCTCAGACCTCTGGTTCAGGAAACAGTGCAGTCTGCTAGTCTGTGATCCTACCCCTGACAAGTGGTAAATGGCAATTAAGTTATTGGCTAAAAATAAACTTCAAGCACAAGCCTTCCCACCCCACCAAGCATGGGTACTGAATTCTTAAAAGGGAAAGGGAACCTCAGATGACACTTCAGACTCTCTGTGTGATAAAGGATGACAACGGCATTTTCCTACGAGGACCCTCCCAGCTCTTCTGTCAATGGGCTTTTCCGGGATCCATCAGCAACACCACCTTCTAGTAGGTTCTTCCCTAGAGAAAGGAAGAGTTGTCACTCCCCTTATTCTCCAGGGACGTGATATAGAAAGTCCTTGGTGATTTTGGAGAACAGAAGCAGACAGCAAACCTGATGAGTGACCTTTCCAAACTTCCAAGTTTAACACTAGACTAAGGTTGGACCCCATGGACACTCCTCTCAAGGGTCATAACAAGACTTCACCTGTCGTCATCCCTTCACATGAAAGGAAAAGGACGGGGTGGGTCTGTTAGTCAACGGGACCTTTAACGAGTTGGTGTGTAAGGCGTCTCCCCATGCTGGTAGCCAGGAGGGACTGAGCTGGCACACAGGCCAAGGGCCATAGGGATCCCAAGACAAGACCTCTAAACCTAGGCTCCTGGAAACGGGGAGAGAGAGAGACAGAGAGAGAGAGAGAGAGAGAGAGAAATCCAAGTACCTAAATGAAAGAATGCCTGCAGAATGGCATATATAGTCCTCCTCCACTCTCTCCGTCTCTGAAGACATTTTTATAGACGGCCTTGCACTCCTATCTCTCTTGAGCTCAGTGATCAACTCAAAATCACCCCTCATGTCCTAACGTTTCTAAGTCCTCAGGGAAACGCACTGAGCTTAGAGTCAAAAGATGTTTAACCCCCCAGATATCCCTAATAGCTATCTTGTCATAAATAAAAGCACATCTGAATTTCAACCTTGCTTCTCTTTATTCCTTACTTACTTATCTATTTTTGGCTGTGTCAGGTCTTAGTTGCGGCATGCAGGCTTCTCTCTAGTTGTGGCGTGTGCGGGCTCTGTTGCCCCACAGCATGTGGGATCTTAGTTCCCCAACCAGGGATCAAACCTGAGTCCCCTGCATTGGAAGGTGGATTCTTAACCACTGGACTACCAGGGAAGTCCCCACCTTTGCTTATCTTAATCTCAGTCCCTTCCACTCATTCCACTTGAGCCTTCAATTACGTTTCTGTGCCTCTCTTTCAGTGTGAAGCTAACTTCTCTACACAAGAGTTTTTCTCAGGTCAGATACCATTCTTTAAACAGCATCCTCTGATTTTCAAGTCAATAGTCCTGTGTGGATGAGACTGTTAATTATCTGCCATTGTCCTCACCTTTCTTCTAATAATAGAAGCTTCCAAGTTTTAGCTGGACACCTAGTTACCCAGCCAGAAACTACATTTCCCAGCCTCCCTTCTACCTAAGTGTGATCATGTGATAAGTTCTGGCGAATGACATGGAGCAGATGCGCTTTTTACAATGTCCAAGTTGCATCTTTTAAAAAAGAAAGCTGCTTGCCTTTCACTTACTCCCTCTCTACATTCCTGTTGGTTAGAAAATGATGACAGTGAGAAGAATCTCCTTGTACCTGGAGGAGGAAGCCACATGTTAAAAGAGAACAGAGATTATCTACTGGTCCAAAAATAGAATGGATATATTATATATAAGATAATAAGGCTGACCTACTGGCCTGAGTCCCTGCGTGACACTGTGGAATCCAGCTGCCTGACCATCGGATACCTACCTGCCTACATCTGGGCAAGACCAAAAGTCAGTAAACTATTTCTGTAAACGATCAAATGGTAAATATTTTAGGCTTTGCAGGCCATTCAGTCTCTGTTGCAAATACTCAACTCACTCTTGCATGAGAAAGTGGCAATAGACAATATATAAATGAATGGGGGTGGCTGTGTTCCAATTAAACTACAAAAACAGGTGGCAGGTGGGATTTGGACCATGGACCATGGTTTAATGACCCCCAATCCAGACTGTCAAGTGATAGAGAAACAAAGTAATATTTTATTTGAATCACTGCACTTTGAGGTCTCTTTGTTCCAATAACTTAGCCTCAACCAATACACCCTGTCATCTTCCAAAACCCTGCCTCAAAGCCCACCTCTTCCAGGAGGTCACAGGGTTCCCTAGCAGCCTGGCGGGGGAAGCATTCCAGACTCCAATTCTTGTAAAACTTCTAATAGGAAGGAAATTGTTGGAATCTCTCAGATAACTCAGCAACAATCACCTGTTGACGGCCACCTGCAGGCCCTGGTGCTCAGTTTTCTCTGCTCCCATTCCAACACACCCACGATGCCACGCTGCCAACAGCACTCTCCCTGCTTTTCAAACTAAGGAATTAGAACTTACCTCTGGCATAAAAAAAGGGTCATTTTGGAGAAGGAGCACGGCTAATTCCTCTTTGTTCAGTCCAGAGAGTGCATGATTTTTCAGGACCTTGAAGTTATCTTCTGAGAGAACCTCGTGAGAATATTTGCATAAATTCCTGGAAATAAATGACAATGGTCAGTGTTTCCACTTCACAGAAAGTAAAGAAAAAGCAATCATCCAGGGAACTTTCAATGAAAATCAATGCCCATATCCTTTGGTAACTAATACAGGTTGGTCCTGCTTCAAGAGTACACTTTAAAAATATAAATTGATGGGCTTCCCTGGTGGCACAGTGATTGAGAATCCGCCTGTCGATGCAGGGGACGTGGGTTCATGCCCCGGTCCGGGAAGATCCCACATGCCGCAGAGCGGCTGGGCCTGTGAGCCTGTGTGGCCGGAGCCGTACTCCGCAACTGGAGAGGCCACAACAGTGAGAGGCCCGCATACCGCAAATAAATAAATAAATAAATAAATTGATGAAACACCTAGATGGGAAAAGGGAATATGAGGATTATTTTTACAAATTATGCACTTGTATACTTTATTTATTTATGTATTTATTTTTGGCTGCATTGGGTCTTCGTTGCTACCCGCAGGCTCTCTCTAGTTGCGGCGAGCAGGGGCTACTCTTTGTTGCGGTGCACAGGCTTCTCATTGCAGTGGCTTCTCTTGTCGCGGAGCACAGGCTCTAGGTGCACAGGTTTCAATAGTTGTGGTGCGTGGGCTTCAGTGGTTGTGGCGCGTGGGCTCTAGAGCACAGGCTCAGTAATGTGGCACATGGGCTTAGTTGCTCCGCGGCATGTGGGATCTTCCCCAGCCGGGGCTTGAACCTGTGTCCCCTGCATTGGCAGGTGTATTCCCAACCACTGTGCCACCAGGGAAGCCCCACACATGTATACTTTAAATTATTGCAATACTTCTTCAAATAATGTCTCCTCTAGTATACATTAATAATGTAGGACGAGGAAAAAATGGCAAAGAAACTGATACAAATTTAGTGGAAATGACTGCCCATTGAGAGACAAAGAATAATTAGGATAATACATCTATGGATTGACAATAAAAATCAATGTGAAAAGAGAATTCCATTGAACAAACTAAATTAGATGAAATTGTTCCTTGCTTTCTCTCTTCTATGCCTTACATACCAATGTATACCTATATGATTTGTGACTACAAAGGAATGGAACAAGCTCATAATTGTACATTTCAAACAACTCTACAAAGAAAGAGATAAAAATCCTCTTCACTTTAAGACTGATGCTTTAGGTCTGATAGTACTTTCTATGATGATGGAATTGTTCTATAATCTGAGCTTCCTAAAATGTAAGCCATACATGACTAATGAACACTTGAAATATAGGTAATAAGACTTAAGAAACTAAATTTTCTATTTTACTTTACTTTAATTAATTTAAATGTGAATAGCCACACATGACTAGTGGCTACCATACTGCATGGCAGAGATTTCAATCTTTGCTATTCAAAATGTGGCGGGAGAATCAGCAGCTTCACCATTATCTGGGAGCTTGTCACAAATTTAGAATGTCAGGCCCCACCCAAGTTCTACTGAATCAAAAGCCATCTTTCAACAAGATCCCCAAATGATTTAATCACACTGAAGTCCCACAAGCACTGACTTGGACCATTGAGAAACCCAGACAGTACTGATGTTTTCATTAGACAAACATAATGTGACAGTCATCAATGTTCAGCTAACAAACTCGTTCGACTTCTTAACTTACATACGCTCCCTATGATATCTCCAACGTCCTCAGATTTATGGTTTTAACAGTTGCTAATATGATGGGATCTTAATAGTTTCTGGTTTGCTCAACCATTATCAAATTGTCAGGAGGTTAGGTAATGGCCAGATTTTCACTACATTACAACCTTTGTACAGACAACCTTTCTTCTTTTACATTATTTCTTGAGATTTATTCCTTTGAGAGTATTGCCTCAAAGGACACAATCAGTTTCCCTGCAGCTTCTGTTTCATTTTGATCTCCTACTCTCCAGAAAACATACCAGCAATCTGAGAGCGTGTCTATTTCCCCGCCAGCACATTAACATAGAGTTTTATCACTTTTGCTCCTTCAGTAAGTAGGAAATAGACTTATGGGGGACTTCCCTGGTGGTCAAGCAGTTAAGACTCCCTGCTCCCAATGCAGGGGCCCCAGGTTCGATCCCTGGTCAGGGAACTAGATCCCGCATGCCACACGGTGCAGCCAAAAAAAAAAAGAACATTAAAGAAATAGACTTATGCTTTTAATTTGCACTTTAATTATTAGCAAGACTGAAATATTCCCAAATGTAGGCTTGATGCTTGCATTTCCTCTTACTTATAGTATTTGTTCATATCTTTTAACTGTTTATCTAGTGGAGAATGAGTACTAACCTACAGATTTATAACTGTTCTTTATATTTTTTTATATTTTTATAGTTTTGGATTTTTCCCTTTTGATCAAGAACTTATTAAGGTTGTTGTTCAACAATCTGACTGCTGTTCTATACAATCATATCCTTCCAATTCGCCATTCGTAATTTAGCCCACTGTTTTAATACTTGAGAAATTAATTCCTCCACCACAGCTAGATAACTATACCATTTTGTTTCACCTTTAAAAGAGATATTTTCAACTTTAATTCTTTAAAATATCTGGAGCTTATTTTGACAACCAGCATCACAGAAGGACAGAAGTGCTTTATATCAACTTTTCTCAATAACGTCTATTAAATTGGACTTTCTTACTATTTTGTTATAGAGGACTATTGTTTGTTAACTTTTTAGCAAACTTAGAACTATTGGGATCCTTATTATGTTTTTATCAATCTACGGTTCTACTCTGAATCCAATACCATACAACTAAAATGTCCTTTGCACTGTATTTTAAATATTAACAGAATAATTTATCCTATTATTGGCTTATTCCTTTTCAAAAATCTCTATAGTGTGCTTAACTATTATTTCCTCTATAGAAATTTTATTCTGGCTTTGTCACTTTCCACAAAAGATCATACTGAAAATCTAATTTGTGTTAACGCCATACATTAGATTGGATATTACGTCATCTTAACTACATTAAATCTTCTGATTCTGGAACAGAAAATATCTCTCCATTTATTCAAGTCTTATTCTATTTTTCTTACTGAGAATTAAAATCTTTCTTTTAATAGTTCTCTCATTTCCCAAATACTAAACATGAATCAGTCGCCACTATTATGTTTTAGTAGTTGTTTGTGACTAGTAAACAGAAATGCGAATGACTGCAAAATTATCTTATTGAAATTGACAATGATTTTTTTAAATGTAAACATCTACATAAAAGTTAGCCTCTGAGAATTAATCTTTAAAAGCCACTATTCAAATAGTGACTTTTAATAGTCCCACACTATTCACGCTGTCTGCGTGTAAGGCATTTCTGAAGCATTCTAGAATTGCCTTCTTATCTAGCCGTGGAACCTCATGAGAAAAATCAGAATCAACAACCATGGCAGCCACTGCCCAAGCCCTTAAAACCCAGCCAGCCCTCCCCACGCACCCTGGTTCATGCACAATTCAAGGGCAGTCGGTCAGGCTCTGGCAACAGCCTGTATCTCAGCCGTTTTCTCAGGTGTGCTCTCTCCTGGCTTTCTCTACCAGGAGTTCTGGCTTCTAGTGTGTGTCTGGCACTCCTTGATAAAGCTGACCTCAGCTCTCCACTTGCTCTGGGGGTCTGTGCTTTCAGATAACTGCTCCCCAGCAGCCACCACGACCCAGAGCCCTCAGCAGCTGGGCTGGGACTCCACCTTATCACTCCTCCAACCACCGCGGGAGGGGCGATCTGTGAAGAGACTCTACAGCAGGAAGGGGACCAGCCTCCTACCCAAAGCAGGAAATCCCTCCATTAGAGCTTTACCAGATACCTGCGAGCTTCCTTACCTCACAAGGCATCTCACTCCACCGGGTACTGACATTAAGGATCCTCTTGACACGGAACAGAAAGTGACCTTGTTGAAACACCCTGCTAGGCAGGTCCTACCCTCTGGCTCAGAGATATCTGACAACTGGGAGGAGTTAAGAACCTTTCTTCCCTTGGAGCTCCAGTCCAAGACATTGTGATCACAGAGCCAAGACTATGGTACCTCTCCTGTGGCCAGATTAGGGTCACAGATGAGGACCCAGTCCCTCTCCAGGTCCCAGCAAGATACAGCGTCGGTCATATCTGTCCTGTGCCTGCTCTGTCCTAGCCAAGGAGCAGTGGGGCACTTCCAAGGTCCGAGAAGTCAACATTTCCTCTAAATAACTGAAGGCAGCCAGACAAGTCTAATAAGAATCCCTCTGCCTGGAGCTCTGAGTGTCCAGGCTTTGCCAACCTCATCTAAGACACTCATGCCTGTAGGAAGAGCCCACCCAGCACACGCTGCACTGGCTGGGTCCCTGACGTTGCCCGTCTGAGGGCCCAGATCGCTTTTCATTTCTCATCTCCATCCTCAGGCAAACTGCTCGTTCCTCTAGATTCCATAATACTCACCTTGAACTCGGCATGTCATATCTAGCCTTGAGTTCTGACCTGCAGCCCTGTCCCTCGGAGGCCCTGCTCAGTTTTCCCACATTCCCTAGACTTTTCCAAACTTGTGAGAGGCTTTATCTCCACCCTGATTTCAACAAAGTGTTCAGGGCGGAGCAGTCTGTGCTCACCTATTTGGGGAGTGAGACCAGAAGCACAGACACTAACATTTATTACATAGTTACTAAGTGACAGGAACGTGCATCTGTTATTTATAACCTACGAGGAAACAGCTTGCTTTTTACTTTGGGAAACTGAAGCCGGGTAAAATGAGAAATCAAAGGTGACTCAAATAAGAGGAAGAGCTGATAATTGAACCCAGATCTCAAAAAGCAAATAAAAACATCATCTGGAAAAATGAACAAAAACAGACATGTCTGAAATTTTTCCAAACCAGAAAGAAAAAAAAAAAAAATGCCATTCTGGATTATTCAAACTACTGTTCCCTAGCACTAAGTAGAAAATTGAGAGTAAGGTATGAGGATAGACAGTGCATATAAATCACATATGCCGTGTAGAAGGGACACAATAAATGATAGAAACTGTTGCTTAGGGACTTCCCTGGTGGTTCAAGGGTTAAGACTCCATGCTTCCCCCACTACTGGGCATATACCCTGAGAAAACCAAAATTCAAAAAGAGTCATGTACCAAAATGTTCATTGCAGCTCTATTTACAATAGCCCGGAGATGGAAACAACCTAAGTGCCCATCATCGCATGAATGGATAAAGAAGATGTGGCACATATATACAATGGAATATTACTCAGCCATAAAAAGAAACGAAATTGAGCTATTTGTAATGAGGTGGATGGACCTAGAGTCTGTCATACAGAGTGAAGTAAGTCAGAAAGAGAAAGACAAATACCGTATGCTAACACATATATATGGAATTTAAGAAAAAGAAAATTTCATGAAGAACGTAGGGGTAAGACAGGAATAAAGACACAGACCTACTGGAGAACGGACCTGAGGATATGGGGAGGGGGAAGGGTGAGCTGTGACAAAGCGAGACTGGCATGGACATATATACACTACCAAACGTAAGGTAGATCGCTAGTGGGAAGCAGCCGCAGAGCACAGGGAGATCAGCTCGGTGCTTTGTGACCACCTGGAGGGGTGGGATAGGATGGGTGGGAGGGAGGGAGACGCAAGAGGGAAGAGATATGGGAACATATGTATACGTATAACTGATTCACTTTGTTATAAAGCAGAAACTAACACACCATTGTAAAGCAATTATACCCCAATAAAGATGTTAAAAAAGAAAAAGACTCCATGTTTCCACTGCAAGGGCGCGGGTTTGATCCCTGATTGGGGAACTAAGATCCTGCATGCCGCATGGCGAGGCCAAAAAAAGAAAAGAAACGGTTTCTTATGATTGGCCTTGCGGAGGCAGCAGCGCTCATCATGGTCAGGGCTGGATGGAGATCATGTTCAGGTTTAAGATGCAGAAGCTTCCTTCTCACTTTCTTCTGATCACTCTGTCCCAGCTCCAGGTCCCTAATATTCGCTAGGAGGATTTAGCCAGGAAATAGTGTGAAAGTCTCCCAAGGCCTCTTGGGAGTTCTCAAAGCCAGTGGTTCTCAAAGTGAGGTCCCCTGATCAGCATCACCTAGGAGGCTGTCAGAAATACAAATTCTCAGGCCCCATCCCAGACCTGCTGGGTGAGTCTCAACCTTCTAGCTCACATCAGAATCATCTAGAGGGTTTGTTAGAACACAGATTGCTGGGGCCCACCCTCAGAGTTTCTGATCAGCAGGTCTTGGGGTGAGGGCTGAGAATGTGCATTTCTAACAAGCTCCCACGTGATGCTGATGCTGCCAGCCCAATGAGCACACTTGGAGCAAGGATGCTCAAGGCTACCTTCTCCAACAGAGAATAATGGGCTCGGCAGAAGGTTGATTCACAGCCACAGGGACTCCCCACCTCCTGGCACGGAAAAGAGCTTGCCCACAAACCATTATGAACTGCCCAGGGGAAAACAAGTGTTTGCAGAATGCTGCTTGCACTTGGAGCAGATAAACTTAAAACAGCATGAGCTGGGATAAGAGGTGATAACTTTTTAAAAAAGAGCGAAGATGGCCTTGGAAGAGGCAGGAATGTCTCTCAGGAATCTCAAGCCAAAAGCCTAAAAACAAATGACTTTTTCATTCTTCTCTTCCAGTCACAGAACAAAATGTTACTTTAACCCTGGCAATAAACGCTCCCCCAATCACAGATGAAGTCTAGCCTGCAGAGTGGTTCTCATCCCTGGTTACACATGATAATCAACCGGGGAGTGCTTAGAAATACCTAAGCCTGGGCCACAGCCTCAGAGACTGATTTAATTTGACAGGATGTGAGACCCCAGATGATTCCCATGTGCAGTCCAGGCTGGGATTGCTGGCCGGGCCTGTCAGATGAAATTCTAAGCTAGGTTCCTGAACTAGATACTCACACGTGTGAACTCTAGCACTTCACGAGTCAGCAAACATAGGGCCCACCCTGGGCTCCACAATCAGACCAGAGGGAAAAAGATAACCTTAAGGAAAGTCTTGTTTTTTCACAGTCATTTGTATCAAAATACCCCTTCTCTTCTCCTACTCACCTGCTCGGTTCCCCAACACCTCATGTGGGAGGGTGGACAAAATCGAAGAGCTAGTCAATTTGTACAGAAGACAGGAAATAGCTCATCGTGATTCAAGCCAGGCAAAAAAGAAACCAGGATGTGTGAAAGATAAAATCTAGAGAGCACTCATCTAAAGAATAAAACGTCACCAATCAAAACCAACCCTGAAAAGTATTACTCATGAGACTCCTATCGTCTATGTTTGTACTTCTGACGTTGGAGATTAAGTTGCCAGTTACTAGAGGCAGGGATGGTTCACTGAATCTGGAACCCCTAGTCAGATGGGGGAGAACCAGAGGAGACCAGCAGAGAGCACAGCAACAGGGTAAGGAACAATGTCTAGGAAGAGAAAGGGTGAAGCTGAAGAAATCGACCTGCTTCAACCACAACTGTATTACCCAGAACACATTACGCGCGAAGACGACGCCGACTGCTGATCGTGATTAGCCCCAGGTGCAGATGGCCGAGGGCCCCGGCCGGGCGAGGGGAATGCAGCTGGTAGGCTCCAAGACTCTGGGCTGCAGGGAGCAACAAGAGGGGACCAGGCCCGCTGAGGATGGGAGAGGTGGGGGGCCGAGGAACTGATTGTAACCTATAACTGTACCAAGAGTAAGGCAAACAGTGCCGGTGCCACAATATTGTAGACAATCTCCCCAGTTTGACTTATTTCTCTGGTCCTTTTAATCAGTGGTTCTCAAACTCTGCTGCCCATTAGAACTACCTGGGGACTTTTTAAAAACCCTGATGCCCAAGTCATACCCTATACCAATTAAATCAGAATGTCCAGGGGTAGGAGTTGGGCATCAGTATTTTTAAAAGATTCCTCAAGTGATTCCAGTGTGCAGCAAAAGTTTGGGATCATGGCCCTAAGTCCACATCAGGACTGAGAAAAAGCACAGGAAGTGAAGAGAGGGAAGGGCAGGAGATGCCGCAGGATATGCGGGATCTTAGTTCCCCGACTAGGGATCGAACCCCTGCCTCCTGTATTGGAAGCATGGAGTCCTAACCACTGGACCGCCAGGGAATTCCCACCAAAATCTTGATTAGAGACAGTAGGTCACACAAGGCTCCTCTCCTTGAAAACGCCTCTTCTCCCGCTGCCACACTTCCCAACATAAATCCCTTTGGAAGTTAAGAATATTAAACTAGGGAGAAAGATGAATTAACTGGTTAATGGTGTTTGAGGATTCTTTCAGTGAGAAAGGGACAGAAGCTTTTAGAATAGCCTTCTTTTGGTGACACAATAAATATTTGTTGACGTAGTGGGTAGAATGTCTGAGGTTTTCTGGATGTCTTGTTGTTCTATCATATAAGAGTAAGAGACATGTCACCCTAACCTTGGAGGAATGCAACACTTTTTTCATCATTTGCTCACTCAGCACCAAAGAACGCATTTCTCTGACTCCCTCAAACTCTAAAGCCACATAAAACTTGCATTTGCAATCTTCCAGGAAGCACATCTGCAGATACTGTTTCTCAAAGTGTGGCTCCTGAACCCCTGCAAGAGAATCCTTAGGGTGATGGTTAAACACAAATTCCAAGGCCTCCATTCATCCCTTCTGAACCAGAATTTCTGTTGTGTGATTAGGAATCCACATTTTAATAAGCTCTCCCCAAGCGATTCAGATATACATCAAAGCCTGAGAAGTACTGCTCCAAAGCTGGGTACCTACTATACCACAGGGGCAACCCAAAATCGACCCATCAAGGTGTGGGAAAAAAAATGTTACAACTCTTTATATTTATTTTGTATCTAAGAGTAAAAAATTATTGCCTGGGCTGAAAGAGGTGAAGGATTAGGGAGGATTCATTGGTTAATTTAGAAGGGGCATAAGAGAACCTTTAGACTGATGAAAATTTTCTGTATCTTGATCATGATGATGGTTACATGGGTATATCCATTTGTTACGAGTCTTCAAAGACTCTTCAAACTGTACGCTTTAAATGGGTATATTTTATTGTATGTAAATCATACCTCAAAAGTTGATTTTAAAGTTATTTTAAAAGGTAACAAATTAATAAATATTTAATACTCAAAATAAGAGTTATACATCATATGGTTTTTAAATAAATAGATACATAATAGGAGTACATGCTGAAAATGTTCTCTAATGACAGGGGTGAGGCATCAAAATGTTTGGAAACTACTTCCCCAGATGACCTCTCTTAACTTGAAGCTCTGAATTGGTCTAAAACATTCTTTTTTTTTTTTTTTTTTTTTTTTTCTGGCCACCAGGCATGCGGGATGGAACCCATGCTCCCTGCAGTGGAAGTGTGGAGTCTTAACCACTGGACCGCCAGGGAAGTCGCTGGTCTGTAATATCTTAAAATCTCTTCTTAGTGGGGAAGCATTAAAAGCTCATGAATTAGGTCTCCACTTTCTTCTCTCAAACTGAGTCTAACTCTCGTGCCCCAATTTGGTTAAACTGATTTCTCAATGGACTTGAAATCCTAGGTTCTTCTAGATTCTTTTACTCCTTTTCCACCACCATCTTGGGGCCTTTGTCAATTCCAAAGTAGCCTGTAGGTAAAGATCACAGACACCAGTTTGGAAATAAATGTGATCAGGAGCAGTAATCAAATCAGAAACTTTTTATGGATGGAAAACGAATCTATACTTATTTTAAATCTTTAATTCTGCCATCTCCACATTATGTAAAAAGTAGAAAATATTTTGTTATCAGATGCCTATTTGTCACTTATTTAAGATTGTTTATCATGATTCACAGTATCACTTATTAAGTTTCTTAGTTTAATTTTTGCAGAAGGCTGCAGAAATTGAAAGTCAAATTTGATCAAATTCAAATAAATATGAAGCAAATCTGAAAGGAGAGCAAAACTTCCCAAATGATTCTTACGGGGCACACACCCCTTCGTGCTGTGACATCACAGAAAGCAGCCTGTCTCTAAGGGCATCAGCCTGACAAGGAGACTCCACGGACACAGCACGATCAGGAACAAAGGAGACGTCCAAGAAGACTCCTCCTGGGTAAATATACCCCCTCAAATGACAAGCAACATGCAAGAGTAAAAGGCAAACCTTGAACACATCTGCTAAGTGAAAGAAGCCAAACACAACGGGACAAATACTGGATGATTCCATTTAGAGGGAACATCGAGAATAGGCAAATCCATGCAGACAGAAAGAAGACTAGAGGTTGCCGGGGGCTGGGTAGAAGGAATAATGCGGAGTGCCTGTGGATGGGTGTGGGGCCTCTTTCCGGGATGATGAAAATGTTCTGGAACAAGACCGTGGTGATGGTTGCACAGCATCATGAATGTACTTATTGCCATCGAACTGTACACTTTATGATAAAAAATTAAATATAGTCAAGGCAATTATAGACAAAAATAGAGTGCTAAGAGGACAGAAAAAGAAAAATGCAAACAGAAGCAACAAGTCAGAATTAGACACCACATGAGACAAACTTGAAAAACAAGCATGGGAATTCCCTGGCGGTCCAGTGGTTAGGACTCTGCACTTTCACTGCCAAGGGCCTGGGTTCGATCCCTGGTTGGGGAAATAAGATTCCACAAGCTGCCCAGCACAGCCAAAAATAAATAAATAAATAAAACAAGCATTATGCCTGCAGCAATGTTTTTTGGATCTGTCTCCTAAAGTAAAGGAAATGAAAGCAGAAATAAACAAATGGGACCTAATTAAACTTAAAAGCTTTTGAACAGCAAAGGAAACCATCAACAAAAGGAAAAGACACCTACTGCATGGGAGAAAATATCTGCAAATGATATGACCAATAAGGAATTAATATCCAACATATATAAACAGCTCATACAACTCAACATCAAAAAAAAAAAAAGACCAACCAAACAACTCAATAAAAAAATGGGCAGAACTGAATAGACATGTTTCCAAAGAGGAAATGCAGATGGCCAATAGGCACATGAAAAGATGTTGAACATCGCTAATCATCAGAGAAATGCAAATCAAAACCACAATGAGGGCTTCCCTGGTGGTGCAGTGGTTGAGAGTCTTTTTTACCCCAAAAAAAAAAAAAAAAAAAAAAAAAAAAAACCCACAATGAGATATCACCTCACACCTGTCAGAATGATTTTCAAAAAGAACACAAATAACGGGCTTCCCTGGTGGTGCAGTGGTTGAGAGCCCGCCTGCCGATGCAGGGGGCACGGGTTCGTGCCCCGGTCCGGGAAGATACCACATGCCGCGGAGCGGCTGGGCCCGTGAGCCATGGCCGCTGAGCCTGCGCGTCCGGAGCCTGTGCTCCGCAACGGGAGAGGCCACAACAGCGAGAGGCCCGCGTACCGCAAAAAAAAAAAAGAACACAAATAACAAATGTTGGTGTCGAAGTGGAGAAAATGGAACCCTCATACAGTGTTAGTGAGAATGTACATTGGTACAGCCACTGTGGAAAACAGTATGGAGGTCTCAAAAAACTAAAAATAAAACTACCACATGATCCAACAATTCCACTACTGGGTATATATCTGACAAAAACAAAAACACCAATTTGAAAAGATACATGCACCCCAACGTTCACAGCAGCATTATTTACAATCGCCAAGATATGGAAGCAACCGAAGTGTCCATCAACAGATAAAATGGGTAAAGAAGATGTAGAATATATACACAATAGAATACCACTCAGCAATAAAAACGAATGAAATTTTGCCATTTGCAGCAACCTAGATGGGCTTGGAGGGCATTATGCTAAGTGAAATAGGTCAGACGGAAAAGACAAATATTATATCACTTATATGTGGAGTCTAAAAAATACAACAAACTAGTGAATATAACAAAAATGAAGCAAACTCACAGATACAGAGAACAAACCAATGGTTGCCATTGGTCGGGGGGAGAATACAGAGGTGGGGGAGTGGGAGGTACAAACTATTGGGTGTAAGACAGGCTCACGGATGTATTGTACAACACAGGGAACACAGCCAATATTTTGTAGTAACTATAAATGGAAAATAACTTTAAAAATTGCATATAAAAACTGTTTTTTAAACAAGCGTCATGACTTAAAAGGGCCAGAGACGGAGAATATATAAAGAATTGAAACCACAGTGAGGGACTTCCCTGGTGGTCCAGTGGTTAAGACCCTGCGCTTCCACTGCAGGGAGCGCGGGTTCGATCCCTGGTCTGGGAATTAAGATCCCACATGCCTCACAGCATGGCCAAAATAAATAAATAAAACACAATGAGGCACAATTTCACATTCCTTATATTGGCACAATTTGTAAAAGGCTGATGACATCAATTGGCAAGGATACGAAACACGGGAATGCTCATAATTTTCTGGTGGGAGTAAAACTTGGTATACAAACCTGGAAAACAATTTGGTATTGTCTCCTAAAGCTTAAATCTGTAAATTCTGGTACTAGATACCTAGGTAACTTTTGCATGTTTACACAAGGAAAGATGTACCAAAATACTACAGTTTGTAATAGCAAAAAAGCTGAAAACAATCTATATTTTAATAACAAGAAAATTGATATATAAATTGCGTACCTTTGTACAAAAGAAAGCTATTGTTTATAAAAGAAAGAACTAGAGCAGTCCTTCTCCTAAAATTTGTGGGGTTTGAGGCATGAAAAAATGGAGGCCCATGCACCAAATATCTAAACACTTCAAAGTAATTAGTCAAGCTAAGAAATGGTTCAATAAAATATGTTCTAATATATATATATATATATATATATATGTATGTATGTACGTATATATGTATTCTCTCTTCCTATCCTGACAAACATACTTTCATAATGACCCGGAAGGCCAAGTTTGAATTAGAATGCTCAGAGTCCTTTGAGCTCTATGAATAGGATGTAGTAAAATGAAGAAAGAAAGCCCCCGGGACATCCCTGGTGTTCCAGCAGTTGAGACTCCATGCTTCCACTGCAGGGGGCGCGGGTTCGGTACCTGGTCCGGAACTAAGATCCCGCATGCTGTGTGGTGCAGCCAAAAAGTCAAAAAAAAAAAAAAGGTGAGGAAAGAAAGACAGCCCCCGCTCCCAACTCCAGCCCACCTCTTCTCTTCTCCCCCTCAGGCTCTGTCCCACATTGCCAGCACCATCATACAGAGGCAGTGAACATGCCAGCCTGTACATCCAAATTCCTTCCACGTGTAGGAAGACCCAGGGAAGAAGCCCACTCAGGCCCTGGAAGTAGGCTTGGGAATTCTAGGGTCCTGGGAACCCAGAGCATAGTCTAGAACAGGGATAGGGGCCACAGACAGAGGCCACTGGTTCTAAATGAGCATGATTCCTTAACCCCAGACTCCTCAATAAGTGAGTAGGTATACAGTTGGGCTGGAATAGGACCTGTAAAGCAGAGGGCGCAGGGCAGAAGTCCATCTTGCCCAGGCCTCAAGGTGGTACAGAAACAGGGCTTTGTATATTAGAGGTGAGTCTCAGAAACATTATGCTGTGCAAACAAGAGCAAAATAAAGCAAGTATTTGCATACCTAGTATTGATGTAATTTATAGGCTTGAAAACAGGCAAAATAATCCCAAGTGTTGCTTAGAAATAAACACATGGGGACTTCCCTGGTGGCGCAGTGGTTAAGAATCCACCTGCCAATGCAGGGGACGTGGGTTTGATCCCTGGTCCGGGAAGATCCCACATGCCACAGAGCAACTAAGCCCGTGCGCCACAACTACTGAGCCTGCGCTCTACAGCCCACACACTGCAACTACTGAGCCTGCATGCCACAACTACTTAAGCCTAGAGCCCATGCTCCACAACAAGAGAAGCCACCACAATGAGAAGCCCACGCACCGCAACGAAGAGTAGCCCCCACTCGCCACAGCTAGAGAAAGCCAGCACGCAGCAACAAAGACCCAATGCAGACAAAAATAAAAAAATAAAATTTATAAAATAAAAATAAAAGAAATAAACACGTGTAGGGACTTCCCTGGTGGTCCAGTGGTTAAGACTCCGTGCTCCCAATGCAGGGGGTGTGGGTTGAATCCCTGGTCAGGGAACTAGATCCTGCATGTCACAACTAAAAGAGCCTGCATGCTGCAACCAAAGAGCCCACATGCCACAACTAAAAGATCCTGCATGCCTCAGCTAAATATCCCACATGCTACAACTAAAGACCCTGCATGCTGCGACCAAAAAAAAGACCCCACATGCCACAACGAAAATCCCTCACGCAGCAACAAAGATCCCGTGTGCCACAACTAAGACCCAGCACAGCCAAATAAATAAATGTTTTTTAAAATAAAATTAAAATTATAAAAGAAATAAACACATGTAGAAACATAATAAATGTGTGGGAAAAATAAATATCGAATGCAGAAGTGTTGTGGGATTGTAAATTGGTATGCCTATTATGGAAAATATGGAGTTCCTCAAAACATTAAAAATAGAACACCATATGATCCAGCAATCCCACTTCTGGGTATATATCCAAAGGAAATGAAATCAGTATCTCAAAGAAATATTTGTACTCCCAAGTTCAATGTAGCATTATTCACAATAGCCAAGATATGGAAACAACCTAAGTGTCCATCCACAGATGAATGGATAAAGAAAATGTGGTTTATATGTATAAGATGAAATATTATTCAACCATGAAAAGAAGAAAATTCTGCCATTTGTGAAATGCTTGAACCTAAAAGACATGATGCTAAGTGAAATAAGACAGACACAGAAAGATAAAACAAAACAAAACAAAAACCTGCATGATCTCACTTATACATGGAATCTAAGAAAGTCAAACACGTAGAAAAGGAGAATAGAATGGTAGTTGCCAGGGATCTGGGTGGGGGAGGGGGGAATGTTGGTCAAAGGATACAAACTTTCAGTTATAAGATGAATAAGTTCTGGAGATCTAAGGTACAGCATGGTGACCATAGTTGATAATAAATATTGTATACCTAAAGTTTGCTAAGAGCGTTGATATTAAGTGTTCTAATCATCAGGAACTTCCCTGGTGGTGCAGTAGTTAAGAATCCACCTGCCAATGCAGGGGATGTGAGTTCGATCCCTGGCCCGGGAAGATCCCACATGCCGCAGAGCAACTAAGCCCATGCTCCGCAACTACTAAGCCTACACTCTAGAGCCTACAAGCCCCGACTACTGAGCCCATGTGCCACAACTACTGAAGCCCGCGCACCTAGAGCCCATGTTCCGCAACAAGAGAAGTCACCGCAGTGAGAAGCCCGCGCACCACAATGAAGAATAGCCCCCGCTTGCTGCAACTAGAGAAAGCCTGCACGCAACAAAGACCCAACACATCCAAAAATAAATAAATAAATGTATTTATTTATTTAAAAAAAAGTGTTCTCACCGTCCAAAAAATGGGAGTAAATAGAGGAGGTGATAAATAGGTTAATCAGTTGATTGAGGGAATCACTTCACAATGTATACATATAACAAACTATCACACTGTACACCTTAAATATAAACAATGTTTATTAGTCAATTGTATCTAAAGCTGGTATGTTAATCTCTAGTTATCACCTCTAAAATGGGGGAGATGATCAAAGGTGAGATTTCAGGGGGTTTTAACTGTGTAATATTTTATTTCTGAAGCTGATTTGTGGGTACACAGATATTCACTGTATGTTTTATACATTCTCGTAAGACTTAAATATCACATAATAAAAACTTTAATGAGAAAATTATTTTAAAATAAAAAAATAAGATACCATTGTATACCCTTCAGATCGGCATAAATCAAAAAAATCTGATAATACTAAGTGCTAGTTGGCTATAAAATGGGGAAACTGAGACATCAAACATGAAAATGTAAATGGGTACAACCACTTTTACTACACTGATTTGTCAGAATCCCGAAAAGTTGAAGTGGTGCAAGAATTGAACCCAGCAATTCCATTTCCTAATGATCTACCTTGGAGAAGCGCTTGCCATGAGCACCAAGAGAATGTATAGTCTTGGCAGCATGCTTTTTTGTAGCAAAAAATTAGAAATATTCTAAATGCCCATTATTGCAGGAATAGGTGCTGAACTGTGGTGTAAATCATATGGTGAAATACTATACAGTTGTTAAGATAAATTAACTAGATCCTTATAACAACATGAATAGATCTTCAAAATATAACTTTGGGTAAAAATTCTAAAACACATAAACAATACTACATCTTGTATATGAATACAAATATATATGACAGGAAATTTTTAAATCATAGAAGGGCAGGAGACACCCCAAAATCATGATTGAAGTTGCTTCTGGGGAAAGAGGGAAGTGAGACTAGGGAAGAGAAAAAAACAATAACCTTAGGCCTGTTATGGTATTTATTTTATTTTAAAATAAAAAAAGCAAAAATAGAAATGTAAATATTTATTCTGGGAGGTGAATTATAAGCTTATTATACTATATATTCTTTTAAATAGTATAGCTTTCGTTATATACTCAGAATATATATACTCTGATGCTTTTTGTACTACTCTTTGCATTTTTTTTTATTTGTTTTTTTGCGGTACGCGGGCCTCTCACTGTTGTGGCCTCTCCCGTTGCAGAGCACAGGCTCTGGATGCACAGGCTCAGCGGCCATGGCTCACCGGCTTAGCCGCTCCGCTGCATGTGGGATCCTCCCGGAACCGGGGCACGAACCCGTGTCCTCTGCATCGGCAGGCGGACTCTCAACCACTGCACCACCAGGGAAGCCCTACTCTTTGCATATTTTTGGTTGGTTTGGTTTTTTTTTTTTTTCAATTTATGAAATTGTCAATTCGTTTTCTTCCTATCTACCCACCCCCACCCAAAGTTTCAGTTATGCAAATGAAAAAGGCATACAAACAGGAAAAAACCCAGAGGAAACACCCACATTAGCAGAAACCACAAAGCTAGTTGAAGACAGACAGCCTGCTTTAAACAGTTAAACAGAAATCATGCTTGCAAAACAATATCTTGACCTTGAATTAATGAAAGATCACACTTCATAGAGCTACTTGACGACACCAGTAGCTAAGTTAAGAAGTCATAAAAAAAAAAATAAATAAATAAATAAATAAATAAATAAATAAAAAAGAAGTCATGCAGATCTCGGTTCAACACTATCTTTGCCAGCTATCAGCTATGGGACCTTCGGTAAAATTCTAAACAGCTCTAGGCCTGAGTTACCTTACATTAAGATGGGGTCTGGTCAGGGAACTAAGATCCCACATGCCACAGGGCAACTAAGCCCGCGAGCTGCAACTACTGAGCCCACGCATGCTTTAGAGCCCACATGCCACAACTAGAGAGAAGCCCACGAGCTGCAACGAAGAGCCCACATGCCGCAATTGAGACCTGATAAAGCCAAAAAAATAAATTAAATAAATAAATATTAAAAAAAAAAAAGATGGGACTTACAATACCTACTTCAGGAATCATAGTAGAGGTGAACTTGGATACCATCTCTAAAGTGCTTATCATAGTACTTGGTAGACAGTTATTTGTTCAACAAATGGTAGTTATTATTTGTGCCAGAACTGGGATTAGAACTCCATGTGTGGGCGTATATTTCAGCAAAGCAAATAGAAATACCCAAAATGATGGACCAAAACTAATTATCCAATAGTGAAGCAAGCCCTGCTGTCAACTAAAATGTATAGTTAAAAGCAACATCAGAGAGACTTGCCTGGTGGTACAGTGGTTAAGAATCCGCCTGCCAATGCAGTGGACACGGGTTCAAGCCCTGGTCCGGGAAGATCCCACATGTCGGGGAGCAACAAAGCCCGTGCACCACAACTACTGAGCCTGTGCTCTAGAGCCCGCGAGCCACAACTACTGAGCCCGTGTGCCACAACTACTGAAGACCGTGCCCCTAGAGCCCAAGCTCCGCAACAAGAGAAGCCACCGCAATGAGAAGCCCACACACCGCAATGAAGAGTAGCCCCTGCTCCCGCAACTAGAGAAGGCCCACGCGCATCAACAAAGACCCAAAACAGCCAAAAATTTAAAAAATTTTAAAAATAAAAGCAACATAAAAGACTGGAACAGCAGAACTGATAGGAGAAAGCCCATCTATAAATATTAGTACTACAGAGGAAAATGTAGAAGTCCAGCAAAAGGCAAACTATCCTCATGCAAACAGAGAACAGTTACCAAACTGAATGGTCACCTCAACATGGGTATCAACTGGTCAACAGCGCCCACCAACCTATAATCCACAAAGAAAGCCCTTAGACTCCCACGTGTCAAGTATTAGAAGATGAGGATTTATAAGTTGCTAAGAAAGGGAAAATATTTTAAAATATACCTGGGAAAAAATTATATTTTCTAGGCTTTTAGGCAAAAGAAAAAGAATTCTCCCAAGGGTCCTTATTATGAGGACACAGTGTACATTAATGGATTAAAAATTTGTAATTCCCAAACTCAAAAGTTATATAAAAAGATTTTAAAAATAAGACTGGACCCATACATTTAAGAAATAAGAATTTAACACTCAACTAAAAAAAAAAAGGTAATAATAACTTTAATGAATTCTCCAGAGAATCCACCCAAACTTGCATAGACCATATTATTCATATAGAATATATTATTCCTCTTTGAAAATATAAACAAGTGCAGGTTAACTACCCAACTTACGAGCTTAAAATGGTTTTGAGTTGCAAACAACAACAACAAAATAATAACAACAAAAATAAAACAAAAAACTAAAGTTTCTAAACCTACTGCATGTAACAAATTAAAAGTTTCTAAATATATTAAATATATAACATATTGAAACCATTATGAATTATGACTGTGTAGGTTTTTTTCCCTGAAAATGAAAGTCCAAGTATAGGGCAATCAGAGAAATTTGAACACTAACTGGATATTATATGATATTAAAATTATAATCGTAGGGACTTCCCTGGTGGCACAGTGGTTAAGAATCTGCCTGCCAATGCAGGCAACATGGGTCTGGGAAGATCCCACATGCCGCAGAGCAACTAAGCCTGTATGCCACAACTACTGAGCCTGTGCTCTAGACCCTGTGAGCCACAACTACTGAGCCCTCACGCCACAACTACTGAAGCCCACGCACCTAGAGCCGGTGCTCCGCAACGGAGACGCCACTGCAATGAGAAGCCCACGCACCGCAACAAAGAGTAGCTCCCGCTTGCCACAACTAGAGAAAGCCCATGCACAGCAACAAAGACCCAACACAGCCAAAAATAAATAAATGAATAAATAAATTTATAAAAAGAAAATATAATCGTAAAAAAAGTGATTAAAAAAAAAAGTGATCGTTGTACTGTGGTTATACTAATAAAATAGAGTCTTTAATCTTTGGAGATACTAAAGTATTTACAAAGCAAATAATCTCTGGCATTTGGTTTAAAATAACACGTTTGAGTTGGGGACAGGGATGGGGAGGGGAGAATAAATGAACCAAGACTGGCCTTACTGTACTTTGAAAACTGTTGAACTGATGGGCACATAGGGGTTCATCATTCTCTTTTCTTTACTTTAGTGTATGTTGAAAATATTCATAGTAAAAAATTAAAAGATAAGAAGCCTATGTATTTAAAACTAACAGCCAACACTAACTGGTGAAGAATTTTTCACAACAGAAATGATAACAAAGTCTTCCATCTCCATTGTTATTCGGAAGACTGTTAGAATGTTCCTTCCTTTTTTCTATTCTCTACCCTCTTTTCCTCCTTCCCGATTTTATTTGCCGACTTAGATGACTCCTTCCATACACATAACTTCCTGCAACTCAGAAATAGACTTTCAAATTGTTGCCTCACGACATGATAAATATTTATTTTTAAGAACAATGGGGCATATTTTTAAAATTTTAGTTTTGCTCTAAACAAATTTTTTTTAAAAATTATCTCACCTACCACATCCACTTAAAACATCTGTCTTTTGTATGTTTTATCAGACAAGTATTGCGAGTGAGTAAAGTTTTTCGCTTATAAGCGCATGCTGGAAAGTTTGAGGACCACCATTTTGGACACTAAGACACCACTTAAAGTTTTTAAGGATGGAGGAAGTGTGACAAGTACTACATCAAGAAAAATAATTTAGCAAAAGTACATACGGATAGGAAAGATGGGGAGAAAGACTATGGTCAGAGAAAATCATTCATTAATTCAACAAGGCATTCATTTAGAAGTGAGATGCGAAGTAGGAACCAGACAGGGAAGGGACGGGATTGGTCAATAAAAGAACTTGGTGTTTAAGGTATTATGAAGGAGGAATAAGAGTTTGGGGGTTGGGGGGGGGAGTGTCAAAGACCCTGCGCTGGGGGAAAGAAGATGAGTTCGACAAAGCCTGGCAGGATATTCAGGTGCAGATGCTCCTCAGACCCCTGGAGATGAAGAACCTAGAGTCAGTAGGAAGACCGGGGCAGCGGATGTACACAAGGAAGCCATCTTTGTAGATGTGACGACTAAACCCAAGGAAGTGAGGGCTCTCGGGGAGAGACCTGGAATACAGGTACATCAAAAGGCTTAACTGAAACCTTGGGGCACACCTATATGCAGGAAGCAAAAAAAGAACAAGTGGGAACACAGAAGCAGCTGCCTGGGAGATATGGCACACTGTTTCAAAGTGGTCCCAAAGGTAGGCGGTCAGCGGTGCAGGCCACCGCGGGGCCCACGGGAAAGGAGTTCTGGAAGAGGGCCCATCATTGGTAACCTTGAATAGAACCATTCTGGTCTTGGTGGTGCGGGCTAGAGTCAGATATGAGAAAAGTGATAATGAGGGGAAAGGAGGCGCTTGGAAAGGAAGGCCAAGCAGAGACCCGCAGCTCGCAGCGATGGAGACATATCCCGGGATCGAGTCGGCTGGGGGGCTGGGAAGACCACACAATACCTAGGGGGTAAGGTAGCAGAGAGGGGAAGACTCAAGATTCCAGAGAATGGAGGCATTTTCTTTCGTTCCCAAACCTGCATCCAAATTGTCTAGGCCCTGGCTTGCCCAAAAGTACTTTATCCTTATGGAGGTGGGGAGTTAATCGTAGTCTTCACCGGGGCAGTAGCGCGCTAGCCATATTCGAAGGAAGGTCTGAAGGCGCTGGAGGGAAGGGAACCTTCGAGAGCAGAAGCGCGGGCCCAGCAAGAAGGGAAGCAGAGGAGTGAGCAGCTGGAGGAAGAGTCATCGGGTGCGAGGTCCCCGCGAGGGCGCGCCCCTCATCACGGAGCAGCAGCCGCGACAGTCCTCCCAGACCGGGACCGGGGAGACGCCCCTCCCTCCCAGGGCACTCACCGCTCCGACTGCGAATAGTGGCACCGGCCCAGCAGGTTGAGCTTGCAGAGGTGCAGGTTTCCGCAGGGTTTGTTGCAGAACTTGCGACGGCAGACCCGGGCTCGAGTGGTGGCCACCACGGACCGGATGACCCCTTCCTTGCCGCCAGTCTCCAACACCACGAAGCGGTCGGGCCCGGCCTCTTCCAGCACCTCGCAGAGCTGCGCCTCGGAGAGCTGCACCTCGTCGAGCAGCGCTTCCAAGGCCATGCGGCCCCCCTGGGCGCACAGGATTTTGGTGATGAAGCAGCATATCCCCGGGTCAGCCATGGCGCGCTGTACTGGCCTGGCCGCGGCGCGGGACTCTGCTCCAGGGAGAATCGAAACTTAAGAGTCCCGGGGGCGGGCGCGGGCGGCGCGCGGGCTGGGCGCGCCCGGGGCGAGGGAGCGTGCGCTCTCCGCCGCCGCTCGCCGAGCCCAGCGGTTTCGGTTTCCCAGTAAACTTGGGTCGAGAGGCCAAATCTCACCGTCCTGTGTCAGATTTAAAGTCAATCGCGACGGTAACCTAGTGGAAAGAGGATGAACAAGCGCGGGCTAATCTGCCGGCGACACGGCGACCACCGGACGGCTCCTCGAGGGTCAGGTTCCCCAGCTGGGCACCGAGAGGCTTCTCCGGAAAGAAGAGAAACTAAAAATTGATCTCGGGGCCCTGGTGGAGTTTTTATAAACCAGCCAAAGTGACGAATGACGCGAGTCTTGGGAGCTTTCTTGAGGAGTGCTAGGTTCTCTGGCCCACCCATTCCCGGAAAGAACAGACCCAAGTGAGCGCTTGCTCCGAGCCCGGCGCCCTGCCTCCGGTATTAGTGAATCTTACAACTCCACGAGTTAGATATTGTCATCCTCATTCTACTTGAGAAAGTAATTTGAGTAAACACAGCCTACAAGCTGGAGCCTGGGAACCTGAGGTTCCCCAAATCTGGGCCCCAGATCGTGGTCCGCCTGGCCAGGACCACTGTGAACTTTCTCTCACACCACCCTTCCTTCTCAAAGGACAAGTATTATTGCTCTCCCTCTTTTTTGCCTTCTTATGAGCTCTTTGAAGAACCACTTCTTGACACATTCTTGCCTGTCTATAGTCACTAACAGAGGTGCCCCAGACACCGCTTAATCCCTGATAGTAATCAGTCACAGTCGGGCAGGCGTGCTTAGACATATCCCAAGGCTTCAGATAAGTTCCTCTCTTTGGATATTCGGACAAGACCTTTTCCCTCAGTGGGGACTCACTTGGACCCCCAGAGTTGGTATAAAGTGAGAACATTTGAACTACAGAAGATACAGAAAGAAATTTTATCTGAGTTTCTCTTAATCTGACTAAAGCAAAGCGTCCTGAAAATACAGCTACCTTTCAACCCTTTCCAAGGGAGTTTCCTGCTAATTCAGTTGCCCTGGAGACAGACTGTCCATTGCAATTAGCATCAAAAAGCCCAGTAGAACCTTCCATACTCTCCCACTGAAGTCCTGAAAACCCCCCTTTTGTTAAATTGAGATATATAAAGTTACTTCAGGTTCTTCCAGGAGGTTTCCATTATTGAAAACTGCCCCCCCCAATGCTAAATAAATCTTGTCTTTTCTCTTTTTAATCTGTCTATTGTCAGTTAATTTGCAGGACCCAATCACTGGACTCGAATTGGAAGAGGCAAAAGGTTTTTCCTCCCAACACTCCCAGGTGAAATAGGTCATTGATGGGATAAGTAATAAACCTTTTTTTAAATGATAGAATTCAGTTGTCAAACTAGAAATTCTTCAAAATGATTAATGGGCATTCTCAGATTGGTGATTCATGGTTGATGATCAGAGTCTCTTAGGAATACAGTACTTTGGTATGAAAACCAGCAAATGCTATGTTCCCTCTAGCTATTACTTTATAGTTTCCTTTAATCCACTTGGCCTGATTTGTGGTCTGACAGGTTCCCAGGGACTGGGCTTTCAATATCAAATCAATTAAATTCAATATCTTCTGTGTGGCCCTTACTTTAGCTAGTCACTCTGAACATACAGAAGTTTAAGAAATAGTCCCTGCACTTAAGGAGCTTATGTTTGGGAAGACATGAGAAAACATTAAAACATAAGGGAAAAAAAAAAAAAAAAAAACATAAGGGAATCCGTGGTTAAGTGCTGCAACGGGGTATAAAGGAGGTTGAAGAAGAGTACAGTTTGGCTAGAGTGGTTGGGATTAGAGATATAAAATTCCCCTCAATTTGAGGCCCTGAGAAACAATTTAAGGGGTTGTGGAGAGGAAAAAAGCAGAGATTTAGGAAATTCGTGTTGTCATAGGTTGGGTTCTCCAGGAAGCAGACACTGATATGGAGTTGAGAGTACAGATCTCCTGGAGTATAACGCCAGAGAAAGTCAGGAGAAGCAGCAGGATTGGTCTGTGAGGGCTGTCAAACCACGATGCAGACCTCACAAGGTCTCCGCCCAACGGGAGCAGGACACTAGCCTCGGGCAGAAAAGCCTAGGCCCTTGTACCACTGCTTTGGATGGTCATTGGCAGGGGCCGCTGGAGCAGTGCCTGACTTCAGCTTAGTCACTGAGGTGAATCCTGAAGGAGCTACAGCTGGAGGCGCTCAGCTAAACACACTCCTTGCAGCTGGGGAGCAAGCCCTGCCTTGAAGGGAAATCTGAGTGACGCCCTGTGTCCGCTCTAGTCTACCTTTCGTGCCACATGGATCTGTTTCTCCATCTGTACTCGGGAAACAGCTTTTTCAGCACTCCGATGGGCCGCTCTTCCTGAAAAATAACTTAGAAGAGGGAAGTTAATGGAATGAACTACGGCTTCTGTCACTGCACCTGGTTGTAGGACCACAACTGGCCCTCATCACTTCCCTCCACCACCATCCATTTCTTTTTCTTTTTTTATTGAAATATATTTGATTTACAATATTGTATTAATTTCAGGTGTTCAGAAAAGTGATTCGGTTATACATATGTATATTCTTTTTTTTTGATTCTTCTCCATTGTTGTTTATTACAAGGTATTGAATATAGTCCCCTGTGCTATGCAGTAAATCCTTGTTGTTTATCTATTTTATATATGGTAGGTGCATCTATTAATCTCATACTCCCGATTTATCCCTCCCTTCCTTTCCCCTTTGGTAACCATAAGGTTATTTTCTGTGTCTGTGAGTCTATTTCTGTTTTGTAAAAAAGTTCATTTGTACTATTTTTTAGATTCCACATGTAAGTGATATATAGTATTTGTCTTTCTCTGACTTATTTTACTTAGTATGATAATCTCTAGGTCCATCCACGTTGCTACAAATGGCATTATTTCATTCTTTTTTATGGCTAATATCCTATTGTATATACTACATCTTTATCCATTTGCTAATGGACACTTAGGTTGCTTCCATGTCTTGGCTATTGTAAATAGTGTTCCTAAGAACATTGGGGTGCATGTATCTTTTCAAATTAGAACTTTCATCTTTTCCAGGTATATACCCAGGAGCGTGATTGCTGGATCATATGGTAGCTCTATTTTTAGTTTTCTAAGGAAACTCCATACTGTTTTCCATAGTGGCTACACCAATTTACATTCCCACCAACCGTGCAGGAGGGTTCCCTTTTCTTCACACCCTCTCCAGCATTTATTATTTGTAGACTTTTTGATGATGGCACCACTATCCATTTCTAATTCCCCTCATCCTAAGGTGGTCTCAGTAGATCACCTGGGTGGGTACCCCAAACCCTCATTCCTAAGAGGTCCAAGCACCTTCTCAGACCACTGTTGCTGCTCTTGTCTATTCACAGTCACAGTTGGGCAAAAGAGTACCAACTGACACACAAATAGGTCCCTGGAGTACACACATATTCCTCCCTGCCCCCTCTAACAGCAGCCCTACCTCTTCCTGCTGACCAGGTCAATTACCTCTGATAAGACAGTGATTCCTTGTCTTACTGCTGGTCTCTCAGCATTAGGAGGGCAAAGTGCCTGGTGGCAGCCATAACGTGTAATCCAATGGGATATTTGCTGTATCCCCAGGCAAGAATGTGCCCCTTTTGGGGACCAAGACTTCTAATTTCGCAGAACCCGGACTTGTGGGGACAGGGAAGCTCAGTGGATTTGTAGGAGAGCAAAAGTTGCCGCCCCCTAATATCACTTTAGCACGTGGATTATTTCCAGCTGAAAATAATCAAGGCCCAAAAGACTCAGGAAGAAACTCTGACCTTCCCACAACTGCCTAAAAAAATTTTAGATAGAGGGTCTGTTCCCAAATAGAGCTATCACCAGAGATACCTGCAAAGAATATGGGCTAGGGGTGGTAGGGGAAACACTAAACAGGGCCTAGAGATCAGAGTCCACTCTGTGTCCCGTTGTTTCTGCCTGACCCAGCAAACATTTATTTACCAAACGTTTGCTTTTCCATCTCCGTGTGAATGGCCTTCTTCCCCTTTGAAGTCCCAAACCACCACCCCCAACATGCTCTTTTGTCTTTAGCTGAAGATGGTATTTAAGGTGAGGGTTTCAGCTATTTGGGGGACTTACTCAGTTTTCCTGCATCTCTCCCATGTATACATGATATTAAACTTTGATTTTCTTCTGTTAATCTGTCTCATGTCAATTTAATTTTTTGACCAGCCAAAAGAACCTGGAAGGGTAGAGGAAAATTTCTTCCTCCCCATTGGGTCATTGGAATGATGCTAACTGGGGCCACTCATGCTTCCACCCATTGTGGAAGACACACCTATGTTATCTGACTGAAGGAGTATACTCCGATGTCCTGGAGGAAATATAATCACTGCAGTATATTGCCTCCATGCTGGAGCTTCGGCTGCACCTCTAACTGACCATTCCAATATTTTATCTATCCAGCAGCTTTGGGATTACACTGTGTGTGATATGACCCGTAGATCCCATGTTTATGGGCCCATTCCTCTATTTACTGTAAAGAATCTTCTGGTCAGATACTGTGTTATGTGGGATCCCATGTCTGTGGATCAGGCAATCTTTAAGCCTCCAGAGTGGTGCTACTGAGGTCCTGCAGGCAGGAAAGGCAACCCCATACCTGGAATCTGTCTTTTCCTGACACAGTAAACCTCTGGCCCTTCCAGGAAAAAAGACGTCACAATGTCACAACTGGTCACCAAGTATCCTATTGGTCTCCTTAAGGAATAGTGCTTAGCCTTGGTCTTAATGGCTGGCACATTGGACATTTAGAGGTGGCAGTAGCTATATTTGTTTTGGTAAATGACAGTCCACGCTGTAGGTTTTTGTATTGCCTCCATCTCTTTTGCCACTGTAGGCTCTTTGGTACCCATCATGTAGCTGGGGTGGGACAGCTGCTCTGACCAAGGCTGGCTACATTAACTGGCCAAATTACTTTGTCTAGTTGGTACATCTTTTGTAATGGATATTTACTAGTGGGCTTAAAACATTATACAAACAACTTCCCACTTTGCATCCACTCCTATAGTTCATCCATGTGCCTCAATTCCAGCTCTTCTTGTCTCTGACTTTACAATCTTTTTCTTTCAGGTCCTCTAGACACCAGCCAGGCCACACATCACTGTCCATGAGTCCACATTTGTTCTAACCTTGGGCCATTCTCCTTCCACACAATGCAGATGACCTAGTGCACATCTGAAAGCTCCTCCATTGGGGAGATTTTCCTTCACCACCGTTTTTCAAGGCCTCCCCTAAGTATGACTGTAATGTAGCTGCCTTCCATTTTCAGCTTGTACCCACATACTGAGGGGACTCATCCATACTCCCAGCTTGGTCTTTTTCTTCTTCCTTTACTGGTTACATGGGACCCCCCTCATATGGCCATAGGTATAAGCTGGTGGAGGGGTGCTGGTGCAAGTGTAATGAGTGACATGGAGATCTGGGCTACTTGTTCATACAGTTTCCTTGTACCCCCTAAACCCCGTATCCTGAGACAGTACTCCTTTGTCAATAACTTCTGTGTACCATCTTATATTCCAACTTACTCGATAGAGAGTTCTCAGAATGGTCAGGTTGGAAATCAAAATACAGCACTCATTTTAGAGGATTGACAAGGAAAGGAGAAGAGAGGAGAGGAATTACTTGGGTAGCTAGAGAGATTTTTTGTTTATTTGTTTGCTTATTTATTGCTGTTGTTTTACTGGAAGATCTGGGCATATTTGAAAGTTTCAAAGAAATATCTGGGGAGAGTGCAAAGCTGCAGTTGCTTGGACACATTAGCATGATATCAGGCTATGTGAATCAGTTGAACCACCAATCAGAGGGAAGCAAAACATACACAAGGCAGTGACGAGTTAGCTGTGCTGAGTCATAGAAATTTAAAGTACATAAACATTGGAGGGTTGAGTCAGATGGAATGTCCAAAGTCCATGGCAAACAGATGCTCTCCAGGAGATATGGGAGTCAGAGGGGGCATTAGTCAGCCAGATAGGGGAGGGCAGAGGTGAGGAGCAGGCAGACGGGATCTTCCGACATTGAACTTGGCAGCAGCAAGGCTCCCTGGGAGGAAAAGAACTGGGACTAGATGAAGCTGGAGTATACAGGTGGAGGGGTTGACTTCAGAGTGAGGAGGGTCATTTCCCTCTTCGAGGATGAATTTATAGACTTTGCTTTGGTGGTGTTAAAATGAGGAACTTCAGGCTGCAAACCTTTCGATAACACTCGTCTGAAGGCACAGGCCACAGGCATGCAGACAATGGCTCGATGTGGCAGCCAGCTAGTCCCCAGCAAGTCTCACCTCCTGGTATTTATACCCCTGTATAGTCCCCTCCCACAATGCATATGACTGATCTCTGTAATCAGTGGGATATGACAGCAATGACAGCGTGAGTTTCAAAGCTAGGTCATAAAAAACATTGTGACTTCCTTGTTCACTCTTTTATCACTCACCGTAGGGAAGCCAGTTGATACGTTGTGTGGACCCTCAAGAGGCCCTATGGAAAGGCCCATATGACAGGTAACAAACGCCTCCTGTCCACAACTAGCACTACCTTGCCAGGCATGTGGATGAGCCCCTTGGAATGGGATCCTTCAGCTCCAGCCAAGAGGTCCAATGACTACATCCCCACAGCTGACAGCTCAACTTGAACCTCAGGAGAGACTCTGAGCCACAGCCACCCAGCTAAGCTACTCAGCAGTATGGGAGCTACTCAGTAACCATGGGAGACAAGAATATTGATTGCTTTAAGCTATTAAGCTTGGGGGTAAATTGTTATGTAGCAATGGATAATTAATACAACATCCCCAAATACACAAAGTAACCAAGGTCCAAAACACAAAGTAATGTGCACTGTGTAAGGAAACTGGGGAGGTAATCAGGCCCAGAGGAGGAATAAAAGAACAGATTAAGTGAAAACAGCAGTTGAGAGGGAGTGGGAATTACAACAGGTTATCAGGTTGTGTGTGACTGGGAGAGACAACGGGGAACTCATGATTTCTGAGACCACATTATGGAAGGTCAAGACATGGCTGGGCATGGCAGACAGAGAGAGGCCCACAGCAGGCTGCATCAGGGTGGACTTCCATGGCTTGGGCTTCTTCCTTGAGTACTATTCCCCTTGGGATAGAATAGAACTGGGGCTGTGCCCTGAACCCTATGGCACTGGGTGGGATGCTGACAAGACCACCAGGCCCTAAGCATTTACTATGTGTTAGGTGCTTTAAATAATATGAAGACTTAAACAAATGTGGCATTCATACCATGGAACATTATTCATCCATCAAAAGGAATGAACTGGGCTTCCCTGGTGGTGCAGTGGTTGAGGGTCCGCCTGCCAATGCAGGGGTCACGGGTTCGTGCCCCAGTCCGGGAGGATCCCACATGCCGCAGAGTGGCTGGGCCCGTGAGCCATGGCCACTGAGCCTGCGCGTCCGGAGCCTGTGCTCCGCAGCGGGAGAGGCCACAACAGTGAGAGGCCCGCATACCACAAAAAAAAAGAAAAAGGAATGAACTACTAGTATATCCTATAATGTGAATGAGCCTGGAAAACGTTACGCTAAGTGCATGAAGGCAAAGATAAAGGGTCATATACTGTATGATTCCATTTACATGAAATGTCCAGAATAGGCAAATCCACAGAGACAGAAAATAGACTGATGGTTGTCAGGAAGGCCAGGAAAAGAGTGAATAGGGAGTGACTACTAACGGGCACACGTTTCTTTTGGAGGTAACGAAACCGTTCTAAAATTAGATAACGGTGACACACATTCTCGTGAACATACAAAAACCCCATTAAATTGTACACTTTAAAGTAGTGAATTTTATGGCATGTAAATTATATCTCAATAAAAAAATAATATGAAGACGGAAGCACATGTAATAGCATTGACCGTGTGCCCAGCACTGTTCTAAATGCTTTCTGTGTATAATTTGTTTAACTTTCACAACCAATGGACCTAGGAGGTAAGAACTATTATTATCATCTTCCATTTACAGGTTGAGAAAACTGAAGCCCAGAGAGGTTAAGTGATTTGCCCAGGTCACACAGCTAAAGCAAGTACTAGAGCCAAGAACTGAACCCGGGCAGTCTATCTCCTGAAGCTACAGGCTTAACCATTATGTTATACCACCTTTCACTTATAAATGATCTCAGATGAATCTTTTTTTTTTTTTTTTTGGTACGCGTGCCTCTCACTGCTGTGGTCTCTCCCGTTGTGGAGCACAGGCTCCAGATGCGCAGGCCCAGCGGCCATGGCTCACGGGCCCAGCCGCTCCACGGCATGTGGGATCTTCCTGGACCGGGACACAAACCCGTGTACCCTGCATTGGCAGGCGGACTCTCAACCACTGTGCCACCAGGGAAGCCCTCAGGTGAATCGTAAGCAAATCAGTGAGGTGGGTTTTAGTACCTCTATTTACAGTACCTTTATTTCACCTCAGAGAAGTTAAGTAACCTGCTCACACCAGTAGGAGCAGGGGAGGCAGGATTCAAATTCAGGACTTGCTGACTTCAAAGCACACAACTCTGTGTCACCTTCAGCTCTTGCTAGCAGCTGCCTTCAGCACTAGGGGATGAACTAAAACGGACCTTCCGAGGATCCGCACCTCAGCAACGGGCTGACACAGGGAGCTTCTTCTTTTAGGGATCATGGGATTGCAACACCTAGTATTTTTCCTGTGTACATGTTATGATGTCTATATTGCTTTCTCATCTTCCAATTATCTTTTCACCAAATAAACAATTACATTAGCAAATCAGAAGCTGAAAATCTGTTTGCTCAGTATCCTCACATAGACTTAGTTTTAACTAGGATAAATGCAAGTTAACTTTTATACTGAAATAAATATTGACTCCTATGTTTTTAATTCGTTTCTGTTAAAAATTTGGCCATACAGAAAAATTTGTGAGTTTTCAAATAGATACCTCTTTTTTATTTTTGGATTATGGAAATTTTCTGTATAAAAATAGAATGGTATAATAAGCACTCATGTACCCATCACCTAGCTTCAACAATTATCACCTATAGATTTCTTATTACATAGTTCTCCAAGTTATTAGTAGTTCAGCTATGATTACATTATCCTTTAGTACTGGTTAAATCACTTTTTAAAAGGCAAAATGTTAACAGGTGTTAATAAGTGGTTATAAATTTATAGATAATTTACATTTTCTTTTTTTTTTTTTTTTTTGCGGTACGTGGGCTTCTCACTGTTGTGGCCTCTCCCGTTGCGGAGCACAGGCTCCGGACACGCAGGCTCAGTAGCCATGGCTCATGGGCCCAGCTGCTCCACGGCATGTGGGATCTTCCCGGACCGGGGCATGAACCCGTGTCCCCTGCATCTGCAGGCGGACCCTCAACCACTGCGCCACCAGGGAAGCCCTACATTTTCTTCATTTTAAATCTCAGCATCTTCCAAACTTTCCATGGTGAATATGTAGTACTTCTGTAATGAGAAAAAATGTTATTTTAAAATGATTGAAAAATGTATTTCTTTGAGTGTTTTTTTAAATATCTATTTACTTTGGCTGCACTGGGTCTTAGTTGCGGCATGCGGACTTCTTAGTTGCGGCATGTGAACTCTTAGTTGAGGCATGCATGCAGGATCTAGTTCCCCGACCAGGGATCGAACCCAGGCCCCTTGCATTGGGAGTGCAGAGTCTTACCCACTGGACCACCAGGGAAGTCCCAGGAGTATTTTTTCAAATGCTTAATCCCAGAGTATTTTTTGCTCTTTCTTAGAACAGTCAAAAGTGGGGGATCCTTTCCCCATGAGCCCATAACTCACTGCAAGGGAGTGGGATAAAATTTGGTTTTTAAACCATTCTTTTTGATGGTAAGGTAGAATCTTTGTGAAACTAGGGAACAAAAGAAAAAAAAAACCTAATAGCACTCAACAGAGCTAATGAATAGAGCTGCTGTGGTTCTACAGCAGAAATGTTGAGGGTTCTTCTTTTCATGAGACTTTTCCTTAAGCAAAATCCACCTGAGCAAGAAATGCCAAAACTTCTTACTGTCTTTCATATTCCCTTAGCAAGTCATGGCCCTGGTGATTGACAGGTGGTTTCCAAGGGCCAGCAGTCAGTATCACTGCGCATCAGGGCTAAATTGGAGCAACGGGGACTCCAGAACATCACTCCAAGCTCAGATCGGGACCATCTTAAAAAATGACCCCCCCAAAAAACACAGATTTAGCAAGATGCAATTCACATATCATAAAATTCAGCTGTTTTAAGTATACAATTCAATGTTTTTCAGTAAATTTACATAGACATACAACCATCATCACAACCTGGGTCATTTTTACAATTCTTCAGAAACTGCTGTTCTATTGCAACTGCAATAAAATTGCAAATTCCAACTTTATCTCTTACCCGTGCAACCAGCTTTTGTGTGTCTATGTTATTACATGTTTCACAACACATTAGATTCTTAGAGCTATAGCTGGGAATAATAGCTTCTTCTCAAGTACACTCAATGCCATATTCTGCCCTTCATAATTACAGCTACAGTTCAAACAGCTTCTACAGGGATTTAGAGGTTTAAAGCAGTATCACAAACTACTGGAAATCAGAGATCATTTTAATGGATTTAGCAAGATCGACAAGGTTGTTTACAGCATAATAAGCAACAATACCCTTAGACGTTGGTGAAAGGGGTCCCTGCCCTGGGCTCGGTGCCCTGACTGCACCCTGCACCAGGTGTGAAGAGGCAATGGAGCTGAGGGGTTCCTGCAGCCCTCCACACCACACTACGGTGCCTAGGACTCGGAATTCCCTGCCCATACCACCCCAAGCCTGTTTCCATACCTGAGCCAGTCTCTTCCCAGCATGTGTCCTCCCTTTAGGGCTATTGGGGGTGACTGCTCACAGGAAAGTGGGTGACTACCCTTGCACTTGGGGGCTGGGTGGCCACACACATGCAGAGCCCCTCATGGTGCAGCATGGAGAAGAGAAGAGATGGGCTGAGAAGAGAAGGGCGTGGGCTGAGTGAGCACTGGGGGTAGCTCTCTCCACACTGCCACCTCCCCCAACAGAATTCCAAGAAGTCTGAGAATTCTAAATTGGAACGTGACCCTCTTCCTGATGGTGTACTTGTCAAGGCAAGAGGATAAAACATTTTAACAGTCTGCTAGGCTGATTTTAAATTTTTCAGTATTTAGACATCCGGTATGTGGACCTCTCTTTGTATGGTTTCATTGATATGAAATGTCCAGAATAGGCAAATCCACACGGAGAGAAGATGGGTTAGTGGTTCCCAGAGGGTGGGGGCCGGAGGGGAAACTATGCGTGTGCCTGTGGTATGTGTCTTTATCCACGTTTGCATGTATACTAAAGTGTATACATCAGGCAATGAAGATATGCAGTCACTCATTTACTCTCCAAGTGATTGTGGGTGAGGGTGAGGGGCGGGGACAGGAGCTAGAGTGCAAGGAGGATGAAAAAGAATCTAAGAAGTCATACCTGCCTTCTATGAGCTTATGGTACACCTGAGTCTCTACAGGGCTAGTTATTCAGGGGGTATGTAATGTAATTCGACTACAACACAACTATCTATACACTTGGGAGAATTACTTCACTTCTCCAGATGTTAGTTCCTTAGTCTGTTAATTCTGAGGGTTGGACTAGATGTCCTTTAAAGGTCCCTTCCAGCTCTAGTACTCCATGATTCGGTGATTTTAGACTACCCTTGCATCTGTGTTAACTGGGTTCAGGGGTAAGATAGATAAATTAAGTCATCCACCCAGCACATATTATAGTTCCTTACTGTGTGTGGGTGTTGGCCACAAGCCAAAGCAACAAGGCCAGGGAAGAATGGTGGGATTGAGAAGTCGTAAAACATGTCATAAGCCAATTGTATAAGAGGCTAAAATCACTTGGCTTATTGCACTCAACACACTCAAATCAGTCACACCCAACAGTAAAGAAAACAAAGGGTTTAAGGAACCACTCTGAAGAGAGATAGGGGAAGGGAGGCATCCTCAACGCAAATGGCAGGCACGGGTTCTAGATGTAGGCAGCGGCAACCTGCATGGCACTGGCTTTTCTCAGCAATCACCTTCTACTCTGGCAGCTTCTGACATGGGCAGTCTCCAGCGAGTGTAGTGCATGCGGTCCATCGAGACCCTTCTCCAGCAACCGCACTCAGACCCTGTCTTTTGTGAGGTACAATCCCTAGGGTGCAAAAGTTACAACCCCAGCAGCAAGGAGCCTTACCTGTGGACAAAAAAATGTTGCCTGCTATTTCAGTAAACAAAAAAGGCTGTCTGCCTTCAAGCCAACGGTCACTGCAGCTGCCCTGACAGTGCATCCTGAGGGGAATTCAGGGTGGAGAAAAAGAGGATACTGGCCCTAGTTAGTTAAGATGTATATCAAAGGAATAATTTCAATGAGCCCAGACACTTGCATCTTCCCATACATAGAAAAGCATTAAAACCCTTTACTTGAGATGTCTGTTTTTTGTAATTAGCAGTAATCTTTTGAAGTTTGACTACATTTTTTTTTTCCCCAGCAAAAACTCCTATATATCCTGGCTTCTCACTCACCTCTTTGGAACAGTTCTTCAGAGCCATCTGAGAAGCTAATTCCCGGGCTATAGTCCTTAGTAAGGTTCCCCAAATAAAACATAACTGTCAACTTTAGGTTGTTCACTTTTTAAAGTCAACATACAGGGGTGGACCCCGAAAAATTAGGATCGCTAAGACAAAGGGCATTGCTCACCACCCATTTCCACAAGAGTTCAGTTGTAACCCACCGCAGTTGCTGACTGACAGTAGGACTCTTAGAGGAATTTAAGGTGAACACAGAATGAGGCATCTGTGCTTTGGACACACACGAATAGGCAGGTCCCACAGATAGTTAGATGTATATCTCAGGAAGAATTTTAATGACCCTAGATTCTTGCATGTTCCCATACACAGAAAAGCTGAAAAGATTAACTGGAGACATCTGTTCTTTACGATTAGTAGTAATCTCACCAAGATATATACTTGACTTCAGGTATGCCCTGGCCAAAAATCATGTATAAACTGGCTTCTCCCCTACCTCTACCAAGTAGTTGCCACAGTTTACTGAGTGGCTGTCTCCCAGGCTTTAGTCCTCAGAAAGATCCCGAATAAAACCTAAACGCACAACTCATGTTATGCATCTTTCTTTAGGTCTTTCCGCACACCTTTAAAAACAATTTACTGGACCCTGGTGGTCCAGCCGTTAGAACTCCAGGCTTTCACTGACGAGGGCCTGAGTTTGATCCCTGGTTGGGTAACTCAGATCCCACAAGCCCTGTGACACAGCCAACTCCCACCACCAAAAAAAAAAAAAAATCAATTTACTTATTTGACTTCACACTCCAGTTATCTTAATTTACATATTCCAAATCTTACATCAGATCTTTAGAAACAATCAAGATGGGTGCCACACTGGCCACTGTGACTCCGTGTTGGGTTTCCCTATTTATAACAAATCAGAGGTTCTATTCTAAATTCTATGAGCAGGAATCACAATATAACGTCACATCACAAGGGTAGCTTTATCTATGGAAATAAGAAACCGTATTCTGGTGAACTCCCGCTTCCAAACATCGGCTTCCGCGGTTTGGCAGAATTTTTTTTCTAAGCTTTCCGGCACTGCACAAGAGACGGCGATCACGTGCCAGTCAGCGCCCCGTGTTGCTCAGGAGCCCAACGCGATCCAAACCGGAAATGGTCCTTGAAAATTACTTTCCCGGGAAACTTGTATTTGAAAAACAATGCCATTCTAATTCGCTTTTTCCTAAAGTAAACTCACGGAGATAGAGTCAAACTCTCGCTGTCAACACAGAGAACAACGCTCTCCTCCGGAGAAATTTTCACTCCTGCAGCGGTGAAAGCCTAGGGGAACCAAGACGTGGAGGGCACCGGTTCTCCGGCGGGCGCTACTCCGGCACGGACCAATCCCCCAGCGGGGTTGCTGTGGAGACCGAGCCAGCTTTGTGGATGCTGAGGCGCGCTGCGGCCCGGCCTTCTGTTTGTCTGCAGAGGGGATTCATAGGACTGACGCCAAGATGGTTAGTGGCTTTGAACAGTGAGGGAGAACTCTGAGTAGGTCCTGGGACTGGAGATTAGAGGTTCCAGACATACTTCTGAGTTAAGTCTAGGATTGTCAGCAGAGGATGATGTCTGTGCCCTCCCCGTGTTCCCACGGGGGACAGGGATGCAGTTGTAAATACATCGTTGCTTTCTTCCCTCCTGCTTCTCCATTTCCCCACTCCTGAGCTGTGCGTGGGGTGGAAAGCGGACCGAGGGAAGGCTGAGATGACAGCAGCTGCGCGAAAGCATCTCTTACCTCACTCTAATTGGGGGAGATAAAGAACTAGGGAGTAGCAGTTTCGTTAGCTCAAACACAGGGTGATGGCCCTTTTAGTAAAATAACATGTTACAGAAAGAATTTGAATACGCTTGCTTGGGGTTCGTTGTTACGGATTTGACTTATAAATCCTGGAGCCGTCACTCTCAGTTTAATATTGACCATCGGAATGGGATCATACAGCTGTTTTTGTTGTTTCTTTCACAGATGCTTTCCAGGGCCAAACCTGCTGTAGGCAGGGACCTCCCGCATACTGACAAAAGAAAGAAGAAAGGTAGGAAGATTCCAAAACTAGAGGAGCTACTTTCACAAAGAGATTTCACTGGAGCTATTACCCTGTTGGAGGTAATGTCCAAAGAAGGTTGCTTCTTAGGAGGTGAAAAACCAGAATATAGAGGAATGCATGGGTGAATGCTGGTTGCTATGCTGTTGGAACAGGTGGGTGCATTCTGGGACTTTCTGTAAATCTTGTCAGGCCCCAGATTCCAAGTTAACTATAAACCTGATTAAAGGTGAACTAAAATGATAGTCTTATTTCTCGAGGGACAGTTTTAATTATATCTAGTCCCACTGATGATGAATCCAGCCTAAAAATGTAGAGGGACATTTAAGACACTGTCAGTTCACATGTTGTTCATTCCACCCCCTGACCAATTTATGGTTTATTCCTATTATATGTTATAACATTCTGATCAAATTCAAATAATTCTACCATGTTGCATGCTTATTGTCTAAAAATACTGTATCTTCAGAAGATATTTCAAATCTCTATGGCAGTAGTTCTCAACTTTTAATATGCATCAGAATTAGGGTACTTATTAAAATGTACATTCCTGGACTCCTGCCCTAGGGACTCTGATTCTTTACAGAATCAGTCTACAGTGGTTCTCAGGAACCCGTATTTTGGGCAAGTAGCCTAAGTGCTTCTGATGTAGATGTTCCAAAGATGCTGCACTTTGGGAAACGGCTTTCTGGGAAGCATATGTTATAAAAGAATGAAAGGGTACACCAAAGAATGAAGAGATGAAGAGTTTTGACAGCACAGCCTGGCTGTGTTGTTCCATAATCATTTCTCTAAAGCACTACAACAGCCATATTACTCTATCAACAATAAGTGTTTTAATTAGCTTTATGTATCTTTCTCAGTCTTTCACGTATAGTCCTGTGTTTCTTGGCAGTGCTCTGGTATTGAGCACATTGCTTAACTCTTCTGGCTTCAGCTTTCTCATCTTTAAAGTGGGGGAATTGACTTGGAAGGACCATCTAGCTCTGTAAATCAGTGGACTGAGTGGTAGATGCATGTGTAATTTTTGTCAGTCTCTTTTTCTCTTCTCTCTTTTCTTTGAGGCAGTGACCACACTTTCCTTACTGTGTAATCCCATGCTGCCTGTAAGTTGTCAGGGAGGTTCTGCGCTACGCTTTCATTCTTAGGTAGCCAAAGTGCCATGATGGATGGGAATGGGAACTTCCATGGTTTAGGATGAGGAGATCTCGTGAGCTCTCCTGTGGCTCCAGGGAATTCCTGGGGCAAATTCAGGGAGACCTCAAATAAGAATTTCTTCAGACTTAAGGCGCTGTACTCAAATTCACAGTATTTCGTGAGAGGAGAATTTCTAATATTATGGAGTTAGCTACAGGAGTAAGTTCTTATTCAGACAAGAAAATATCAACAGATGTCTTCATCTTGTAATGGTTGAGGCACCTGAGGTTTTGTAACAATGATCTGTTTTTCTTTAATTTTTAATTTAATATTATTTTTAAATTAATTTTTATTAGAGTATAGTTGCTTTACAGTGTTGTGTTAGTTTCTGCTGTATAGCAAAGTGAATCAGTTATACGTATACACATATCCACTCTTTTAGATTTCCTTCCTATTTAGGTCACCACAGGTTAACGATGATCTGTTTAATTTTTACTTTTTTTACCCATGTTTTTGACTTACCACCATATAGAGTGAAAAAAAAAAATCTCACCTTGCCATGGTCATTCAGACTCCTCCTTCAAGGTCTCACTCCTTTCCTCCAAAACAGGGCTTTTGTTTCATTGGCTGATGAATTCATGAATATTTTTTCATAATGGACATAAATGATTAGGTGGTCTTCTAAACATCTTTAATTCTTGCAGGCCCTGGTAAGCCTGTTGAAGGGTAATAGAATGATTTAATGGCTTGTCCTCAGTGAAAGGTTATAACCTATGAATAAATGTACGTGTGTGCTCACGGGACAGGTTTGAAGCATGAAGATGAATGCAGGGTAGAGCATGGAGGGGTGAAAACATGGGCTTTGGAGTCCATGGGCCATGGTGGTCCCTGCCACCACACCTACTGGCTGTATGTGGCCTTGAGTCCATGACTTAATTTCACTAACTTTCAGTTATTTGGCATTAAATATTTCACATAATTCTTATGTTCCTTATATATCACCCAGAATTGTTATGAGGATAACTCTTAAATACTTTCTGGAGTAGTACTTTCTGAGATTATCTTGCTTCTATAATTTGTGATTTCTTATTGTTCATTAATAACTTAACATAGCAGTGTTTAACAGAGAGTGTACTATTCAAAGTATTCATGATTTTTTTTTCATGAAATTTTAATGTAAAGTTCAAACGTCATGTTGGGGAACAAGAAGAGGACACTAATTTGTGGATTGGATACTGTGCTTTTCATCTGGGTGACTACAAGAGAGCTTTGGAGGTTAGTTTAAAGAAACTTTTTTTTTATAACAGAAGGGTTTTGAAAAGTTATTAAGCTTTGTATTATAATAATACATGCTCATGGTAAAATTCAAACAATATAGAAGGGAACAAAGGAAAAAGGAAAAAAAGTCACCCTGTATGCCTTCCTCAATCCTATTTCTTTGTTAACAGAAGTAACCATTGGCTCTTTTTTGATGTGTTGCCTCAGAAATCTTTTGTATTTATCTATGTCTGTTTACTTTTTCCTTTTAAATATATACTAATGAGATTGTTCAATATATTAATATTAGTCTTTCTTAAGGAAGTCTTCAGGAGAAGAAAAATAAGCCCTTTTGATAAAAAATTTCACGATTCTTTTCTCAAAAAGAAGTTCATTGTTATTTTGTGTTGTTAATTTTAGACATAGGAAAGATTATATTATCTTTATATTTTTAAAGTATAGCTTTGAAAGTTTTTTTTTCTTGGTCATTGTAAACCCTGCAATGTAATTAACAATCTATGGAATTATGGATCTAGATAAAATTGTAGATGCCTTATGTCAAATAATTTTTTTTTTTTTTCAAATAATTTTTAATTCATAAATGAAATTGTTTGGAACTTTCCCACATATTCTTACTCTCAAAGTGTAATCTAAGGATATTAAAATAACCTGCACTACTAAAATGAAAAGTATCCAAGATCAGGTAATGAGGAAGTGATATGAACAAAAGAAACAAAATCAGTGAAGGAAAAGTGAAGATGTGAAAAGGGCAGAATAGGAGCTGGTAGTATATGTGAAAGATAAGGGAGAAAAGAGAGTAGCCCAAACAGAGTAAGAAAGAAAAAGGGCATCTGGGGAAGACTGATTAATAGTAAAAGAGTTTATGGAGGGACTTCCCTGGTGGCACAGTTGTTAAGAGTCTGCCTGCCGATTCAGGGGACATGGGTTCGATCCCTGGTCCAGGAAAATCCCACATGCTGCAGAGCACCTAGGCCCGTGTGCCACAACTACTGATCCTGCGTGCCACAACTACTGAAGCCCGTGCACCTAGAACCCGTGCTCCGCAACAAGAGAAGCCACCACAATGAGAAGCCTGCCCACTGCAACGAAGAGTAGCCCCCGGTCACCGCAACTAAAGAAAGCCCGTGTACAGCAACGAAGACCCAATGGAGCCAAAAATAAAATGAAATGAAATAAAATAAATTTTATTTTTATTTTAAAAATAAAATGAATCTCAGAAACTGTCCTTAACCGGGAAAAAAAACAGAAGAACACACCAAATTTTAAAAGTGTAAAGCCAAATAAACAAAGCCAGAGAACAATTAGAATGAAATGAAATTTGTAGGGTATTAAGGTTATCAGATTTTAAGTTAACTGAACCTATGCATTTTTAATAAGGCATCTTTTTTATGTCTTTTTAAGTTAGCAAAAAAAATGTTTCAGTTGCTTTTCATTTCTGCAGTTTGTTAGCCCATATCAATATTAAAAGGGGAAAAAGAAAACAAGTGTAAGGTTATGTGGACAACAGCCCTGCATGGGTAGGATTGAGCCTTAACTTCAGTATTTTTTTTTTTGTGTGGTACACGGGCCTCTCACTGTCGCGGCCTCTCCCGTTGCGGAGCACAGGCTCCGGACGCGCAGGCTCAGCGGCCATGGCTCATGGACCCAGCCGCTCCGCGGCATGTGGGATCCTCCCGTACCGGGGCACGAACACGTGTCCCCTGCATCGGCAGGCGGACTCTCAACCACTGCGCCACCAGGGAAGCCCAGCTTCAGTATTTAATATTACAGGTATAGAATAGGTAAGGAGCATATAGAAGTCCCTAAATGTGAAGTTGCCCAGTCACAGTAAGAACTCCTATTACATTATACATAAAGGAACGGCCCATTGATTACCCTACTGCTGAAAGGGATCACTGCTTAATGTATGTTTCAGGAATATGAAAATGCAACGAAAGAGGAAAATTGCAATCCTGAAGTCTGGGTGAACCTAGCCTGTACCTACTTTTTTCTTGGAATGTATAAACAAGCTGAAGCAGCTGGATTTAAAGGTAAATGGGCCCTTTTAATATCTGGTATTCTCACTAATAGTAAGAGTCATTTTGAAGATTTTAAAACTTATCTAATTCCTTTTTCTATTGAGGAAAAATCAAGTGACATTAGAAAGCTTAAAAAAAAAAAAAAAGCTTTACTCTTGAAAGAATATTGGATCTTAGCAACTTTATGTTTAAAAAGAGAGTTAATCTGTGTGCTACTTACCCTCCCCAGTTCACCTCCTCAGAAGCTAAAGCCAAAAAGCAGAAGGATGAGAAGAAAAAGGGCAAGGTGCCTTTCTTAGGCTCCACTGTGGTAGGAAGTTCATGCTGTTGGTAGGAGTTGGGTATAGTTGTTCAAGCTGTTATGAATGTGCATTTTATAGCTTCTTTTCTTGCTTCTGAATGAGAAGCCAAGTAATTTCAACTTGAAAAATCCAGATTTCTTCCCTTTTGCTTTACTTACCAGGACAGTCAACTTAGGAGAGCTGGACTCAAATTTGCAAATAGAGTAGGGCAAAAGGGAACTATGGGAGGAAAGATTAAGAATAATTAGAGTATGAATCAAATTAAATTCAAAGAAAAGTAGAGAAAGTGGGCAAAAGAATGTTTGTTAGGAAATATGTTAGGGAAGAATGTATTTCAGGGTAGAAATCTTAGAGAATTAACTGATATATACATATTTAGAATTCCAGTTCAGAGTCATGGAATTCTAATTTTCCTAATTTAGTTATAAAGGCCTTTGAGTCATTTATCTCATGTTTCTAGACTTTATCTGTGCCTAGAACAGTTAGACACATGTAAGGTGATCAAGGTAGCTATCTCTGTTTCCATATATATTTTTCTTTTTTATACACTGAAGTATGACTTTTTGTTGTAAAGAGATAAAAGATTGAGCGTCTAGAATTAGGAAAATTCTCCAAGAGCACATCTGGAACTTAAGAGGTGTTCACCTTTTTGCTTGGCTCCCTGTTTTAGATGGTAGATTATCGTGCCAGAAGATCTATGAAATGGAGACGGGGCTAGTATTTAGGAAAATATGGCACTGTAATTATGAAAAGGGGATTTCAGAAGGAATCGACAAAGAACACTGGAAGACCAGCTGAATGAGAGTGGATTCCTACATGTATTGAGATGACTGTAACCATTTGCTTCCGGTGTTTGGTTCAGTGTGTGAACTACACAGGGTGGGCTGCTGCTGGAACTGGGAGGAGTGCCGTGCTGTGCTTCAGCACCATAGAGTGAGGAGGAAGAAGTGTGGGCAAGAGCAGAACCTTAGAGCATTTTCCTTCTGGTTCTTGGTGATGTCGCTGCTACTGCAGTAGGACTAGACTAAAATAATACATGAATATATTATAGCAGAGACGTAGCAGGATCCAGTAGGTAAGGATTTGGGAAGATTTATCTGTCTCATGTCACTCCTGCAAGGGACTAAGTGCCATAGATAATTGAGTTCTTTAATAAGCACCTTGGATTTTTTTCACAGCTCCAAAAAGCCGACTTCAAAACCGCCTCCTCTTCCACTTGGCTCACAAGGTACTTCCGTTCCTATTTCACACTTTTTGTTTTAATGTGGTAAGATTAAAAAAAGTTTTTTATGTATATCTTTTTTTAATTGACGTGTAATTGACTTCACACTTTTTGTTTTTAAAATATATTTCTCTTTCTTCTTGTTACCAACAAGGGTGAAAGAAAATTAAGTAGAAAGTCTTGTTTTTTTACTCCCCCATTAATGTTTTTTTACTCTGTTTATTTATTCAGAAATGTTAGGTTTTAGTTCTTCTTAAGCAATAGTCATTTAAGATTAGTTTGTTTCCACCATCTTATTGTCTCTTAGGAAACAGAATCAAAGACACCTTGTCCTGACTCCTGAAAGTAAATACATACCTTTCAGAATTGCCTTATAGCAATAATTTTGATCATGTCATAAAATAATTTTTAAAATCATTTTTCATATTATAAAATTACACATTCTATTAAGCAAAATATAAATATGCAATAAAAGGATATAACATCTACCATATTTAAAGCTAACTGAATTTCAACCTTTTGGCATATCTCCTTTTGGGATAATTATTTTTTATATGCATATTTGTATTTTTGTTCGTTTGTTTTGCAGAATGGGATTCATGTTAAATATATATTTTTGTATTCTGCTTTTTTTTTAAAACTTATCTTTATAGTACGAGTGTACCCCTGAGTCACTAGTCTTAAAAACCAGACTTTTTTTTAATAACAATCCGTCATATGCATGTGCCACAATTCATTCAACACTTCTGGTTATTTAACTTCCAGATTGGTTTTAATTTTAATGACAAAAATGTGATTCTAACATCCTAAAATGGACTTACTGAGTTACTGAGTATGAACAATAAACATTTAAAGCTTTTAATTGATAGTACTAAATTATTTTACAGGAAGTTTATCTAATTGTCCAAAGGTAGTATTTGAAAATAATTATTTTTGGTGCATTTAAAAATTTTGGGAATTCCTTGTTGGTCCAGTGGTTGGGACTCTGCTCTTTCACTGCCAAGGGCACGGGTTCAGTCCCTGGCCAGGGAGCTAGATCCTGCAAGCCAGGCAGTGTGGGGGGGAAGCAAAAAAAACTTCATGCTATAATTATCTGTCTGTCTGTTTAGTTCTTTCGATTTTTGCTTTACATGTTTTGCAGACTATCATTAAGTGTTACAGATTTAGAATTGTTATGTCCATCTAGTGGACTGAAACATTTATCATTATGAAATGTCTCTCTTTATCTCCCAAAATCTCTCTTCATGTAAAGACTACTTTGTCGTATTTGTGTAGCTCCACCAGCTCTCTTTTGGTTAGTGTTTGCTTATTGTATCTTTTCCCATCCTTTCACTCTCTATCTTTCTGTGTCCTTCTATTTTAAATGTCTCTCTTTTAAACAGCATGTATAAAAGATAGAGACAGAGAGAAAAAGGAAAGGGAGAAGATATAAAGAAAGAAATAGAAAAGAAAAAGAAGGTAAGAAGAGGGGTGTCAAGTAATTAATATGAGCTGTAACTTAAAGGCTTTCCATTGTTAAGGCTCTGCCTCCAGGGACTATTTTTTAAAAAAGTTTTTTAAATGTTTATTTATTTATTTATTTTGGCTGCGTTGGGTCTTTGTTGCTGCACGTGGGCTTTCTCTAGTTGCGGTGAGCAGTCGCTACTCTTCCTTGCAGTGCACAGGCTTCTCTTTGCGGTGGCTTCTCTTGTTGCGGGGCACAGGCTCTAGGTGCATGGGCTTCAGTAGTTGTGGCATGCGGGCTCAGTAGTTGTGGCACGCGGGCTTCAGTAGTTGTGGCTCGCGGGCTCTAGAGCGCAGGCTCAGTTGTTGTGGCGCACAGGCTTAGTTGCTCCGCGGCATGTGGAGTCTACCTGGACCAGGGCTCGAACCCGTGTCCCCTGCATTGGCAGGCAGATTCTTAACCACTGTGCCGCCAGGGAAGTCCCCAGAGACTATTTTTATTTCTCTGAAGGAGAGGTAAAGAACCCCAGGAGCTGAAGGGAAATAGAACAGAGACAAATGGCTGAAGGAGAAGGGGAAGTTAAAATATCCATTACGTAGGTGTTGATTTCTGTAACCGTACTCTAATGTGAATCTTTACATGTCTTTTGCTGTCTTACAATTTTAGTTTAATGATGAGAAGAAATTGATGAACTTTCATCAGAATCTTCAGGATATCACAGAAGATCAACTCAGTTTGGCCTCAATCCACTATATGCGATCTCACTACCAAGAAGCTATTGATATTTATAAGCGAATACTGCTAGATAACAGGTCTGTGTCCATTTATGCCTCCTTGAAATCTCATTTTGTTACTTTCTTCTGTACCTAGTTTGGCTGAGGACCTAGTGTCCTTTGGATCTAATATCACCATGTGTTCAAATCTATTTAGCTAATAATCTGGTTAGATTAAGAACTCCTTATTGTCTAGATCAGGGTTTCTCCACCTTTATTTCATTATTGACCTACCAAGGAGGCTTTTTAGACTTTTCCCCCGTTAATTGTCCCCCCATGAAGTTTCAATACCATAGATATATTGTATATCTGTTTATGTACTGTATGTATATCTATGCTTTATATATAAAATGAGTATGATTTTCCACCTCTCCATAAGAACCAATTTTTGCCCCTTTGTGGGTGATATCATACCTGTTGGAAATGCATGGTCTAGGTGTATCAATTTCAGTGTTTTGGTTACACTGTAGGTAACTTGCTGACAAAATTGGAAACAAATCATTCTGAAGAATTAATGTTCCAACTTTATCACTGACCACTTAGCTTCTCTCCTGCATCCCAAAAATATCTCATACACTTCCCTTCTCCCTTCCTTTGCTTTACTGTCACAATCTCCCACCCATTCCCATTCTCAGTCGTCAAATCTACTTGCCTTGCCTGCTTATTTGAGTTTATACTCGATTACTGATTATGTAAGTTTTTGTAAACATGAATAGGTAGTAGTTGAACTTTTCCCTTTCTCCTCTAGTTGTCATCTTTTACTCTGCTTATATCAAAACACTTAAATATTATAATACAAAAAGAAAGATGCTACACTGATTATATCCTTCTTTTTTCTTTAAAAGAAGAAATGTCCTCTTTGCCTTGCTGTCCATTTGAGCCATTAAAAAGGTCTGTAGTTTGACAACATTTCTATGAAGTAGACTTAAATTGTTAATCCTTAATTCTTTCATCTAATAGGGAGTACCTTGCCCTCAATGTTTATGTGGCCCTGTGTTACTACAAGCTGGATTACTATGATGTGTCTCAAGAAGTTCTGGCTGTTTATCTTCAGCAAATTCCTGATAGTACCATCGCACTCAATCTTAAGGCCTGTAATCATTTTCGCCTTTACAATGGCAAAGCTGCTGAGGTAGTGATGAAATTTGTTCTTTTTTTTTAATTTCTATTTTGGCTGCATTGGGTCTTCGTTGCTGCGCATGGGCTCTCTCTAGTTGCAGCAAGTGGGGGCTACTCTTCGTTGCGGTGCGCAGGCTTCTCATGGTGGTGGCTTCTCTTGTTGTGGAGCATGGGCTCTAGGTGCACAGGCTTCAATAGTTGTGGCATGCGGGCTCAGTAGTTGTGGCACACAGGCTTAGTTGCTCCACAGCATGTGGGATCTTCCCGGACCAAGGATCAAACACGTTTCCCCCGCATTGGCAGGCGGATTCTTAACCACTGCACCACCAGGGAAGTCCCATAATTTGTTCTTAATTTACTTAATTCCAGTTTGAATTACCCTGTATTTCCCTATAAAGTATGTAAACATACTTTACACTAACAGCAGATTCAACCGCTGGGTGAAACAGTGTTTAGTAGCTGGTGGTTCGAGAACACATCCTTAACATATGCCCAGATTCACTTTTCATGGTTTATGTCGATGAAGGTGGTCAGTTGTGGCAAAAGAAATGCCTATCAATTAAATTGCTTAGTATGCAATGGAGTGGTCCCTTTATATATCGATATTATATAAAATACATTCTTGGAATACTCATTTCAACTAGAGTCCCTGGAGTCTGCCTAATTGGCTAGTTCCCAGCATCAGCAGTTTAAGAGTAAACTGGATTTGCAATTTGATCTCATTAGAGTTTTGTTTAGAATAAATGAAAGAAGAGAAGTGTATTCTTGCCTTTCTACCTTGAGTCAGTCTTCGGGACCTTGCCAATTTTAGTATAAGGTCCAACCTATTACATGTTTACATTTTGTCCGCACATGTTCTTTCCAGAGTCTGGTATGGGTGGCATGGCTAACCAATCTGCTGTAGGTCTGACAGTGTCCATGTCAGGATACCAGACTGCACTTCCCATTCACTAAAGGCATGCTTTTTCATTTGAAATTGTGTCCATGTAGATTGCACGTTAATTTTGTAAAGTTCTCCAGCAGTAGATGACTATGTCAAAGGTACCCGAAGAAGTTATTTTTCTTTTTTTGGTAGCGAGAGGGTATAGTTTGTGTTTACCTATGTTAATTTTATTAAACCATTTAAAAGCAGACATTCCTCTAGTAATTTTTATAATGGGCTCTATATCGTATAGTTCATTCTCTCCCCAGACACCAAAGCATTCTGATCTTCTATAGTAAACATGAAATAATCTGTAATGATTCACTCAATTCTTTTTTTTTTTTTTTTGCGGTACACGGGCCTCTCACTGTTGTGGTCTCTCCCGTTGCGGAGCACAGGCTCCGGACGTGCAGGCTCAGCGGCCATGGCTCACGGGCCCAGCCGCTCCGCGGCATGTGGGATCCTCCCGGACTGGGGCACGAACCCGTGTCCCCTGCATTGGCAGGCGGACTCTCAACCACTGTGCCACCAGGGAAGCCCTCACTCAATTCTTAAAGTACTTTGAACAATTTACCCAAGGCTATACAACTAACAAGTGAGAAATTCAGGTCTCAAACCCTGACTCTAAAGCCCAGAGACTTAACCACTAAAATTTACTGCAAACTTAGGTGTACATTCCTCTTGCTCTTAATTTATACATATACATAATAATATAGCTACCAAGTAATAAGCATGATTATTTAAATGTAATCAAATAATATGGTTATTATATCTTACCAACAAATAATTGGTAATAATATGGCTATTATATATGATTTTATAGCTATATATAAAATCATACTTATTATTTGCTAGTTGCCTAATTTCCTTTTTTTTTTTCTGAAGAGGTTTTATTACACACTGAGGGGAGGGAACTCTGTCCTTCTTGGCTGCTGCTTTCCTCCTGGCTGCCAGGGCATTACTCAGCTCCTGTCTCTTCCTTTTGGCATGGAAGTGTGTCCCCACCCTTTTCTTGATGAACTTGAGGGCCCGCGTGTCCTCGGAGACCTTGAGCAGCTCCGTGGCCCGCCATTCTTAAGGGGCAAAGCTGCATATCATGTCTCGCACGCACTTGGTATACTTGGTGAGGCGCCCGTGGCGGTGGCTAGGCCTCGGCTTGCTCACGTTATTAGTCACCTTGTGGCCCTTGTTGAGGCTAATGGCCATGGGCCAGCACAGAGCCATGGCCCTGAGCTGCACTGGGGCCCTGAGGGTCCAGATGGTGGCAGATCCTACCTGAGCAAGGCCTCATTAACCTGCTTTAATTATCTTTAATCTAGACAAGCTCATTGAGGGTTGAGACTGTCCTTTGACATTTGTATCCCAGGACCTGGCACAATGCACACACAAAGTTGATGCCAACTAAGTAATGGTTGAATGAGAAATTTAAAATATGACTAACAAATTAAGGGTGAGTCACATTAGAAGAAGGAGGAGGTTCAAAAGAGGTCAATAAAGATGCAGATTGAGAAAAAGCCATTGGATTTCCTAACTGGGGTTTCCTACTCTGATTAGGGTATCATTATTATTGGGTGTTGAAGCTAGGTGGCAAGGAGATAAAGAGTGAATGAGTAATCACTTGGATTGAGAATTGTCCTGAAGGATATGGCAGAGGAATGACAAGTAGGTGATGAAGAAATAGAAGCAGTGAATATAGGATGCTGGTAAAAGGAAGAAGAACACTGGTTTCAGAGGTAAAGAAATTTTATCCCCCCAAACTGGGAGGGCTCCGGTAGTGATTAAGAGCAGGAGCTTTGAAATCAGATAGACCGTATTCCAATCCTAGCTTACTAGCTGTGTGGCTTTCAGTGCACTACTTAACCTCCTTAAGCATTACCTGCAAAATATGCAAGCTAATAGTACTGCATTATTGTAGGTTTCTGTGATGTCTGCAAAGTCCTTACCTTCATATACATTGTAAACTCTCAGTGAACTGAGCAATTATCGAAGATTTCATAGGCTGGAACACAGTCACATTTATAGGCTTCTAAACACCTATTGTTTTGCCTTTTTCAAATCCAGCTTATCTGTAATTACATTTAAAAGGTTTGATTTCTCAATTAAAGACAAAGATTGATGAATTAGATTGAAAAGACAAAACCCTAATATAGGACACAGAAAATTTGAACGTAAAATCACGTATTGATGTTTCATGAGGAATATTTCTTACATGATTTCTATCAAGTTGTCGTGCTTTTAGAAGGGTCATTTTCACTCTAACATATTATAAGATGACCTACATCTTCTATTTATAATTTTATGTTTTAACAGCTTTATTGAGATATATGTAACGTACCATACAGTTCACCCTTTTAAAGTATACAATTCGGTGGTTTTTAGTATATTCACCACTATGTGCAATCTTCATCATGGACAATTTTATTTATTTATTTTTAAGCACTTCTTTTCTTTTTTTTCCTCTATTTTTGGCTGTGCCATGAGGCTTGCGGGATCTTAGTTCCCTGATGGGGGATCGAACCCTCGGCCTCGGCAGTGAAATCACGGAGTCCTATCCACCGGACCACCAGGGAATTCCCACCACAGTCAATTTTAGAACTTTTCTATTACCTCAAAAAGAAACTCCATACCCTATAGCTATCAACCCCCATTCACCAAGCCCTAAGCAACTACTTAATCTACTTTCTGTCTCTATGGATTTGCCTGTTTGGGATATTTCCTGTAAAAGGAATCATATAATATGTGATCTTTTATGACTGGCTTCTTTTACTTTACCATAATGTTTATAAAGTTCATCATGTTATAGCATGTTTTAGTACTTCATTCATTTTTATGACTAAATAATATTCCATTGTATGGATATACCACATTTTATTTTTCCAGTTGTCAGGGGATGGTTATTTGGATTGTTTCTACCTTCTTCCTATCATGAATAATGCTGCTGTAAACATTTGTATACATGTTTTTGGACATGTTTTGAACATGTTTTCATTTCTCTTGGGTATATACCTAGGAGTGGAATTGTTGGGTCATACTGTTTTCCAGAGTGGCTGCACCAGTTTACATTCCCACTAGCAATGTATAAGAGTTTCGATTTTTCTACATCCTTGCCAGCAGTTGTTGTTATCTGACTTTTTTATTCTAGCTATCCCAGTGGATGTGAAGTGGAAGCTCATTGTAATTTTGATTTGTATTTCCCTGATAACTAATGAAGTTGAACATCTTTTCATGTGCAGTGAGTGCTGCTTTAAAATTTGCACCCTAGGTAGCTCACTTGCCTCACCTTTATTCCTGGCTGGCCCTGCCTGAGATCAAAGCTATCATAATACTAAAAGATTTTGTTTTTTCACTTTCATTCACTCAAGTGTGCAGTGAAGTTTTCCAGGGACAACATGATTTCAAAATAGATTGATTGCAGATACAGATATGTCAATCCAGCTGTCATCTGTTAAGCCAGACATTAAAGAGATTTGCAAAAATATAAAACAGCACTCTTCTCACTAAATTTTTGTTTTGGTAAATACAGTTTTTTTAATGAAAAATATGTTATTTGTGTTAATGTGTAGTGGGTTTATTATTTTGATTGATTACTTAAAATTTCTGTTTTAATTTCTAATACAATAAATATGAATGGCTGTAACCCACATAAACAAAAACTCTTTGGGATCCTTAATAATTTTTAAGATTTAAAAAAGATCTTGAGATCCAAAAGCTTGAAAACTGCTGAACTAGCCTAGTATTACCCAAGGCAGGGGTCCCCAAGCCCCAGGCCACAGTCCGGTATTGGTCCGCTGCCTGCTAGGAACCGGGCCACACAGCAGGAAGTGAGTGGAAGGCAAGCGAGCGAAGCTTCATCTGTGCTCCCCATTGCTCCCATTACTGCCTGAACCATCCCCCTGCCCCCCGCACCGTCTGTGGAAAAATTGACTTCCACGAAACTGGTCCCCAGTGCCAAAAAGGTTGGGGACCCCTGACCCAAGGCTTCGGAATTACTGCTGTGGACAAGAGAGGAGATTAGTAAATGGATTGCTGAATAGGTGTGCATTCCTATGTGACATCAGGTAGAAAAAGTTTGTAGTGCTTAGTGAGAATAATCAAGGATTTAATTATTTTATCCGGAAAAGCTTAGGTAACCACTGATGGAAGTAGAAAAAGGAGGTGAGGAGGTTTAATCAAAATTATGGAGTGGCGGGGCTTCCCTGGTGGCGCAGTGGTTGAGAGTCCGCCTGCCGATGCAGGGGACACGGGTTCGTGCCCCGGTCCGGGAGGATCCCACATGCCGCGGAGTGGCTGGGCCCGTGAGCCACGGCCGCTGAGCCTGCGCGTCCGGAGCCTGTGCTCCGCAACGGGAGAGGCCACAACAGTGAGAGGCCCGCGTACAGAAAAAAAAAAAAAAAAAATTATAGAGTGGCAAGATGGGAATAGCAGAAAGCTGAGGAAGGGGATAAGTGAGTCTAGGACATTAGTGAAGACACTGTGGAAATGGCTGACCGTTTCTTCTAAGGGAAGTTAAGGGTGCACAGCAATACAGACGAGATCTGATAGGTCTAATAAATAATAACATAGAGGGGAGAAGTTATGTTAATTGCATCATGTAAATTAAGGCCAATTCAGCAGGAAGGAGATAGTATGAAAATTCAGGACATAGGTGGAATGGTCAGATACGAGAATCAACCTTAGTTGTTAAAAGTTTGTCACCTGAAAGAAAAGACTAACTCTAGGAGTCTACAAACTTGGGTTCACCAGTTTCAGACTTGCCGATTAGTGTAAGGTTCAATCACTTAATGTTTATAAGCCTCAATGTTCTCATCTGTAAAATGAGGATAATAATTACATTGATCATTTCTTAGAGTCCTGCAGAACTAATGGAACAGCATGTTAAATTCTTTGTAAACCATAAAATGTTGTAACATTTTATATGTGATATAAGAACTATACAGTTCTCATTTTCATAAGGCTTTCCTTTTTTAATTTCAGGCAGAACTCAAAAGCTTGATGGACAACGCTTCTTCTTCCTTTGAATTTGCTAAAGAACTCATCAGGCACAATCTGGTGAATAATAGTTTGCAGTCTTGACTGACTTGAGGCCTACCCTATTTTGGTACATCACAGTGGTTACAAAGATGAATGAAGGGAGTTATCTCAACAAGTATTTCTCTACTTTAAGTAAACTCTTTCTTGCTGTGGAGGAGAGAGAGTGAGTTTAAGATATCAGGTTCTTTCCTCAAGCAAATCCTTATTGGGAGGGCAGTAATACATACTTAACATTTAGAAAGAAGTGTAAGGCAGTGAGATCCACGTGTTCATTTTGTTGGCAAAGGCAAAGGAACATATCCCTTTGGGTTATAATAAATGGGAAGGATATTCTGCTGAAAGTAAAACTTGAACTGGTCTTTGGAAGATGGATGGGATTTATAGGGTTCATTTGTGGCAGGGACATGGATGAATGAACGAAGAAGACATATGTGATAGGTTGTGAGCAGTTTGAATTTACTAGAACAGAAAGTTTGTACTGGGGCACAGTGAAAAATTAAAGTTTTACTTAGTGAAAAAGTAAAAAGGGGGTTAGGTTTAGGGCTGGATTATGATGGCCATTGCTAAAAAAAAAAACATTCAGATGAAGTTTCAAGTTTGATTCCATTGACTATGCAGTAGAGTGGGTGCAAAGCAGCTGCATTCAACTCAGACACCTGGGACATTGAGAAAATTATTTAATATTGTTGAGTTTCAGATTCCTCATCTGAAAATGGCAATAATAATGACTACTACTTTTCCTTCTTTTTTCTCTGTACCTTCTTTGGCACCAAGTCTCTAAGTATGAATGCTGAAAACTATAGTTGTTTTAGACTTCTCTTCCCCTTTATCTCTGATAGCTACTCAGTCACTTAATCCTATTAATTCTTTGTTGGTATTGTCTTATATTCATTTCATTCCTCCTCTAATTCAGGCCTCCATCACAGATAGCGTTTTCTGTGGTTATTTTTTATTATAAGCTTCTGCCTCTAATCTTTTCACTTCTAGTCTAGTTTATAAATTAAAGACAGATTAATTTTTGTGGAAAATGATGTGTTAGAGGTAGTAGTCTGGAAATTAAACTTGGAAAGAGATTAAGACCAGAGAACAGGCTTAGGAGTTTTCTTAAGAGTAGTGATAGTTGAAGAAAGGGTTAAAAACAGAGAAAACTATGGCTCCAGGAGAGCATTTGTATTTAAGTGGCTGGAAGAAGGAAGATAAGAAAATATCTCAAGAAAGGGCAGGCGAGAAAAAGCACCTAGATAATGTACAGTTGACCCTTCTACAACACGGGTTTGAACTGCATGAGTCCACTTATACACAGAATTTTTTCAGTTGTAAATACTGCACGGTCTGAGGTTGGTTGAATCCTCGGATGTGGAGGAAGCATGGATGTGGGTGGCTGACTATAAATCATACTCGGATTTTCAAGTGTGTGGATGGTCAGTGCCTCTAAACCACCCACTCCACCATTGTTCAAGGGTCAACAGTAATGTCATTTTTAAATATTTTTTCTGATTTTTATACAATTTTTAAAGGTTACACTCCATTTACAATTATTGCAAAATGTTGGCTGTATTCTCTGCATCGTACAAATACATCTTTGTATCCTGTCTTACACCCAGTAGTTTGTACCTCCCATTCTCCACCCCTATATTGCCCCACCCTCCACTGGTAACCACTAGTTTGTTCTCAATATCTGTGAGTCTGCTTTTTTTTTTGTTATATTCACTAGTGTGCTGCATTTTTTAGATTCCACATATAGGTGTTATCATACAGTATTTGTCTTTCTTTGTCTGACTTATTTCACTTAGCGTAATGCCCTCCAAGTCCATCCATGTTGCTGCAAATGGCAAAGTTTTGTTCTTTTTTATGGCTGAGTAATATTCCATTGTATATATAGACCACATCTTCTTTGCCCATTCATCTGTTGATGGACACTTAGGTTGCTTCTAACTGTAATGTCATTACAGGTACACATTTTAATCACCTGGGAGATTTTTTAAAATAATGATGGGTGAGATTTTTACTGAATGGTTGGCTAGGGTTCGGCCATGAGTACTTTTCTTAAAAGTTTCCCAAGTAGACATAATATACAGCCAGAATAAAGAACTGTTGTATGTATGTATAACTGGGACATGCATATTAGCTAGCAATAGGAATTATTCTTGGAGGGTGGGATTAAAGAGAAAAGTGAAAAAATGGAAATTTTCCTTTTTCCTGTTGTTAATAGTATATGTAAGTTTTTTCCAATGAATACAGATTACCTTAATGTCTAAAACAAAACCTGAAAAATATTAAGCAATATAAATTGTTGTTATTAACATCTACTTTTGGAGTCAGATCTGAGGTCAAAATCAAGTTATACCATGTACTAGCTTTGTAACATTGGGTAAGTCACAAAACATTGATGAGTCTCCATGTTCTCATATGTAGAATAGGGGAAATTACAGTACCTACCTTATTCCCTTGTGAAGATGAAATGAGGTAATGTATATAAGGTACCTCAAGCAGTATGCAGCATATAGTAAGCATATAGTAGACAGTGCTATTGTTGTCATGCTATTCCATCAGTGTCAAAACTGCAGGTATGTCATGGAGCAAGAGGACAGAATAGTCCATTGAATTTGGCCAAAGGGGTTAATTTGTGACTTGTAGAGTGAGTTTACTAGTGTGCAGTGAGCAGAAGCAAGTTTTCTGGGAACTTAAGGAGTGAGAGGATGAGAAGAAAGTTGAAGCAGGGAACTACATACTCTTAAAGTGTGGCGTTGAAAGAAAGGAGAAAAATAAGGTGCTATCCAGAGGGAACAGTGGCACCAAGTGGAAGATTTTTCAAGAGAGCAGAAACCTTTGTGCATGTTTGAAGTTGAGAAATGGGACCAGGATTAATGAAATAGAATGATTGATTAATGCAGAAACAAGATCTAGATGGAGTCAGAAGTTATGACATCAAAGAAGATAGATGTAGGAATTAATCTTGGCAAGAGAAGGGAGTATCTCAGACAAGGAGGAAGCAAATAAGGTGACCATATGGATATTTTGATGTAGAAAAAAGAGATTAGGTAGTTTATGCCTGATTGCCTTGATTTCTGTATATTTATTTGTGAAATAACTGTGTGCCAGATACTGTGCTAGGCTCTGAGTACAGAACAGTATGCAAAACTGTCCTTTCATGAATGGTGCTTTTGTTTTAGCTATTCTCTGTAGCATTTATTATCATACAACAACATACTTAAGTTTGCTCTTTGAAGGTCTCTCCCCACCTGAGTATAGCCTATATAGTGACAGGGGAGTAACTTGTTCCTGATGTAGCCCTGCTATTACAATACCAAGCATATAGTAAGTGCTAAATGAAATGAAATATTGAATGAAATGAATGTCTAAAACAAAACCTAAACAAAAACTAAATGAAATATTACCTACTATGTGCCACACATTTAGCCCACTTTAACTCATTTAATCCTCATGATAACCCTGAAAGGTAGACATTACTAATGCCATTTAGAGGTGAGGCAACAGTCTCTGAAAGAGTATATAAATTCCTTCATGGAGTTTTTGATAGAGAATATCTGTTTAGAAAAAAAGTTTCATTAATTATTGGGTACTTTAAGAGTTTTCTACAGTTCTTACGAGGAGAGAAGGAAATGTATGCAATAAGGTTATGCCTTTATTCTATTTCTTATAATTTAGGATGGTTTTAATTAGGTCAAGGTCATGTGTTTATAGAGAGGGCTTCAAAAATATATTCATCCTTTCAAAGAATTACTGTTGTGTCAGCTGCTTACACATTTCTACCAATAAGTGAGCTCATAGTTTTTACCATAACGCAGAGTTTCTCTGTCTTTAGGTTGTTTTCCGAGGAGGTGAAGGGGCTTTGCAGGTTTTGCCTCCCCTGGTTGATGTCATTCCTGAAGCTAGGCTAAACTTAGTGATTTACTACCTTCGTCAAGGTAAGCAAACTGTGTCTTGGTCTTGCCTATTTAAGATATTTTAGGGGACTTCCCTGCTGGCGCAGCGGTTAAGAATCCGCCTGCCAATGCAGAGGATCCAAAAAAAAATTTAAAAAAAAAAAAAAAAAAAAAAAGATATTTTAGAACATTTACTCTGTAACTGAACTACTTGCTTAATCTTTAAAATCAATTCATAATACTTCCAAAAATATGTTTGCAACAGGTTCGTAGGACAGAACAAATTTATTGGTATTTATTTGTTGTGCCTGTTCTCTTTATTCTCTCTTTCCTCTTCTGTTGCTTCCAATCTCTCACTCATTCTGTTCTTTTCCTCTTATTTTTCTGCCCTTTGTTCTCTATTCATTCTATTTCAGTTTTTCTGTTTTTTTCCTTCCCCTCCCTTGTTTCTTCTTTTTCTTGTGTTCCCCTATGTGTAATGTTCCCCTATGTGTAATGTACATTTTCTTGAGTCTTTTCTTTTTCATCATTAATTGTTTTTTATTTGCTCTAATTGTCTGCCTTTCTGTTTATTTGTACCCCCAGCTTCTCATGAGAAATAGTATGATGCAAAGAGAACGTGATATTTGTTTCCCCTAAGTAAGGATAAAATTGTTAGACACATGCCTAAAGCAGTCTTTTATCTAACAGTTGTGAGTACAGGGTAGGAGTTACCATGCAGTGGTGCTGGCACTCTGTCATGGACCTCGGACTAACAGCGTGGGCCTTTTTAGGTGCATGGTAGAAACCAACCAGACAACATATTCCTCATCGAGGAAAATGTAAGTGTTTATTAGCACAAGAACATGAACTTGCAAATAGTTCTCTCTAATTTGATATATAAGCACAAAGAAATATGCTTTTGGACGAGAATTAAAGAAACACTTTATATATTTTATAAATTAATTTTTATTCTAAAAATTTTCAAACATAGACAAAACAAGTTAATAGTATGAACATCCAAAATGAACACCCAAATATGCATCCCAGATTCAACAGTCTTCTAGATATTGCCAGTCTTTCTTCATTTGTCCTCCCTCTCCCGTTTTTGTTGCTGAACTATTTTAAAGCGAATCCCAGACTTCATGTCATTTCACTCCTACATACTTTATATATCTTTTAAAAAAATGGTTGTTTTCCTTATATAATTACAATGCCATTGGCATATACTTCCCCATTGCTTATTTTTAGCTTGAACTTTTAGGTGCTCCATGGCTTAATATGGGTTTCCTACAGATACTTTGTTATCTACTACTCAACATTGAACTTGATGAAGAGTTAAGAGACAAAAAAAACAAATCATACTTCCCATGAATGTTTGAAGGATCTTATCGTTTGGGAGACTGTTTCAGAAGAGTTTGCTAGGATACAGATTAGTATAGCTACTTATTTCTTATATTTCAGATGATGTACAAGAAGCTTATAACTTAATTAAGGATCTGGAACCTACTACTCCTCAGGTAATTGCGAATGTGTTGCGTTTTTACTAACCAAGTTCTGTTGAAAGTGGAATTTCAGAAGGCATCTTAGAGAAGATTCTTGCTTGTAGAATCTCAGGAAAGATCGTATATATTGATCTAGGAATGTTATGTGAGACTTTTTTTTTTTATGTGAGACTTTTGAGATGAGAATGAATATCCTGGGCTTTTTGATATTTGTAAACTCCCATATATGTGGTCATCTCCTCAAAAGGATTGATGTTTGAAAATACTGAAATCTAGAATTCTGATGAAACTAGATATAGAAACTTACGTCACCAGTATGATTGTCTGTACTATGTCTTTGTCCCCGACTAGGTTGTTAGCTCCTTGCGGTCAGGGATTGTGTCTGTATTGTATCTCCAACACTATGTATACTAAGCACATAGTAGGCATCCCACTCACTGAGTGAAAGACTGACTGAAAACTGTTTCTAGATATAAACAGGTATATTTCTCCAGTGTATTAAAGGCTTCAGCATCTTTTGTTCTGTTCTTTTTATGAGCCCTCTTAAATAAAAATAGTACCCACATAAAAATTGATAAAGCTAAGGAGAGTATCTATTAAAGAACAGAACCAAGTCTGAAGGGGATACAGGTGAGGCCTCAGGACTCCAAAAGCAAGAATACCTTACAAAGGAGAATCAGAGGATACTTTTTCTTTTTGAGGTAAGGGATCACTAACAAAGGAAGGTTATTATATCATTGGAAAGGGAAGAATATTGATAATATATATATGATGTCATCACAGAGAATGGCAGTGACTGATAAGATGTAAAAATTATTACATAAACATTTTATTGTTAATTTTTTCCACTGAATTGAAATAAAAATAAAACTTCTGTGAGTATCCACTGAGTTTTTCTGCTTAAGGTTGAGAATTTACAAATATGATGAATTCTGTTATATGAATACTTTCCTGGGAAACAAATGGAAGTCTGCTAATTCTTTCATTCAAACCAGGGATAGAACATAGAAAAGTGACTTTGGGTAACTTTTGATAATATAAATAAAGCATTAAATTGATGCAAATGATCTATTTGAAAGATATCTCATAGTTCCACATTCCTTTTAAATTAATTAATGATATTCCATGTGTCCAGGAGTATATCCTCAAAGGAGTGGTCAATGCAGCCCTTGGCCAGGAAATGGGTTCGGTGAGTATAAAATCACTGGTAATCTGTAGCTTGCAAAGTTATGTGTGTGGAAAAGATCAAAATGAACATCAAATTTCAACAGCAATAAGCTTACAAATAGGCTCTTTTGCAGTTCCTTTTATTTCTCCATATCCCCCAGTCCAGATTCCATTGTGAAAAGAATTCTGTGTTATTTAAAGACAAAAAAAGGGGAATTCCCTGGTGGTCCAGTGGTTAGGACTTGGCGCTCTCACTGCCAGAGACCCGGGTTCAAGCCCTGGTTGGGGAACTAAGGTCCTGCAAGCCACACAGCGTGGCCAAAAAAATAAAACAAAATAAAATGAAATTAAAAAATAAAGAAAAAAAAGAAAGCTACAACCCTAAGAATTGCTGCTTTGGTTAAAAAAAGAAAAAATCCCAATTGTTAAACAGTGTGTATATATAATAACAAGAGCAAATCATTGCAAAAATTCATTCTTATTTTTACTGACTTTTTAAATTTTTGTTTGGCTGCATTGGGTCTTTGCTGCTGTGTGCGGGCTTTCTCTAGTTGCAGCGAGTGGGGACTACTCTTTGTAGCGTGTGCGGGCTTCTCATTGCGGTGGCTTCTCTTGTTGCAGAGCACAGGCTCTAGGTGAGCGGGCTTCAGTAGTTGTGGTGCATGGGCTCAGTAGTTGCAGCTCGCAGGCTGAGTAGTTGCAGCTCACAGGCTGAGTAGTTGCGGTGTGCAGGCTCTAGAGCACAGGCTCAGTAGTTGTGGCGCACGGGCTCAGCTGTTTTGCGGATCCCTTCCCAGACCACGGATCGAACCCATGTTCCCTGCATTGGCAGATGGATTCTTAACCACTGCACTACCAGGGAAGTCCCTTCACTGACTTTTTTTTAACCTTGCATACCTCTGAGCTTTAATTTTGACATTTGTAAAATGGGAATAATTGCTTCTCTGGAAAAGCTTTTTATAAGTACCAAAATGCTGACTAAAATAAAGCTTTTATTCCTCTGAATATGGCATAGTAAGTTCTTTTTGGAACAAAGTGTAATATAAATAAATCTTTTTATCTCCAGCTCACTCCAAAGTGCCTCATGTAGTAGATAGGCAATAAATAGCTATTGAGGGCTTCCCTGGTGGTGCAGTGGTTGAGAGTCCGCCTGCCGATGCAGGGGACACGGGTTCGTGCCCCGGTCCAGGAAGATCCCACATGCTGCGGAGCGGCTAGGCCCGTGAGCCATGGCCGCTGAGCCTGCGCGTCTGGAGCCTGTGCTCCGCAACGGGGGAGGCCACAACAGTGAGAGACCCGCGTACCGCAAAAAAAAAAAAAAAAGCTATTGAATAAATTAATGATTTTATTTAATAAATACTCCTTGTTATAGCCATAGCCCCTACCACAAGGTCTGATATATGATAAAAGAGCAATAAATATTTGTTAAATGAATGAATGAGTTCATTTAATGAAGCTACTTGTTGTTGTTTTTGTTTGTTTTTTGTGTTACACGGGCCTCTCACTGTTGTGGCCTCTCCCGTTGCGGAGCACAGGCTCCGGACACACAGGCTCAGCGGCCATGGCTCACGGGCCAGCTGCTCCGTGGCATGTGGGATCCTCGCGGACCGGGGCACGAACCTGTGTCCCCTGCATCGGCAGACAGACTCTCAACCACTGCACCACCAGGGACGCCCAATGAAGATACTTTTAAGTTAGAATTTGGAGATTGGATTTTTTTCTCCTTTTCTATCTGACCCTAATTTAATTCAATTGCATATTATCATTTTCTAGTTGCTTATGCTAATAAGAATTAGTACTATTGAATTGGGGAGGATTTAAAACAAGAGTGTATGTTAAATCCTGATAAATATGTTAAAACCACAAAATAATACAAATAATGTATTTTCAGCTTATTCTTCTGTATCAGCTCTGCTTTGTTTTTCAGAAGGATCATATGAAAATTGCCCAGCAGTTCTTCCAGTTGGTGGGAGGATCAGCTAGTGAATGTGGTATGTCTGAATCCGTACTTGTGAGCATGATTTATAACTGGAGTTGGTCATATACTGACTGGTGAAGTTTGATTCTCTGTCCAGGGATATATCTGTTAGGCTTCCTATTATAAAGTAGAAACTCAGACACAGGAGAGAATATTGAATTAGCCCTTCTTAACATCTCAGCTAAAATGGGAGGAGAGGATATATAAATAGAGGAGAATAAGTATATTCTCTAGTTCATAAGAGATTTAAAAATTTGATTCTGTTTTTTATTTGAAATGTTAACTTTTATTGATTTCTCAAGAGCTCTTTATGTATAAAACTTTTGTCATGCTGTAGATATTTTTCCAGTAGGTCATTTGCTTTTAACTTTGCCTATGGTATTTTTTTCCCATATAAAAACATATCTGATTTATCTTTTCTATAATGATTTCTTACATGGGTATCAAGCTTAGAAAATGCTTTTTTATCCCTGAAGTTATATAATATTCACCTATATTTCCCACCAGTAGTTTTGTGGCTTCATTTTTATTATTAAACTCTCAATCTCATCACTGAAGATTCAGTGTAAGATTTGAGAAAGGGATCTAAAAAGGGCTGATAGTTAGCCAGTGTGAACCAATATGGCTGTCTGTGCCAGTTGTCCATGGCTGGCATCTATTCTGATGAACAGTGTTCATGCTGAACTGATTGTTAAATATTCTAATCAACCCTGGATATTCATTTTCTTTCAAATGTTTCACCAAAACTATTTGTTGGATAATATTTTCTTTCCCCATTTCAGTTCATTTGTACAACAAAAGTGTACTGTGGTGTTGGGGATACAGTAGTAAACAAAACAAACCAATCCCCCTATGCTTGTGCAGTGTACAGTCTAGAGAGAACAGACTATAAACATAATAAGTAGATTATAGGGCACTTCCCTGGTGGTCCAGTGGTTAAGACTCCACGCTCCCAATGCAGGGGGCCCGGGTTGGATCCCTGGTCAGGGAACTAGATCCCGCATGCCGCAACTAAAAGAGCCTGCATGCTGCAACTGAGACCGCGCACAGCCAAATAAATAAATAAATATTTTTAAAAAATAGATTATATAGTATATCTGTGCTAAGTGTTCTGGGGGAAAAATCTTGAGCAGAGGAAGGAGGATGGGGAGTGGCAGTGGTGAGGGCCAGGCATTACCCTAATCCTCTGCCACTTCAAATACGCATCTGTTATCGGACAAAAAGTTGGTCAGGATCAGGATCAGATGGTTCCATGGCAAAGTATTTCTCCATTTGAGACCAGAAGTGTTGGGTTGTCTTAGATGAGTAATGATGGATACTAAGTCACATTAGTTGAGTGTGCAGGTGTTGGAGTTGGGTGAGAGAATCAAAGCCCTGGAAAAGATCTGGGGAAAACTCTAGCTTGTAGGACATGTGCTCATGTGGGACTCTGTTAACCGCAAGAGAGATTATCGGTCATTCTTGAGTACTGTGACCTCCATTATGCTGAGGTTTTGTCCACTGAACAGAATCTGTAATTTCAGAATCTAGAAAGATGTCTTGGAATACATTCCTGTCTCTAAATTATAAAATAACTCAAAAGTTCAGCTAAAGAGAACTTTTTTTTTTTTCTGCGGTACATGGGCCTCTCACTGTTGTGGCCTCTCCCGTTGCGGAGCACAGGCTCCGGACGCGCAGGCCCAGCGGCTATGGGTCACGGGCCCAGCCGCTCCGCGGCATGTGGGATCTTCCCGGACCTGGGCACGAACCCGTGTCCCCCGTATCGGCAGGCGGACTCACAACCACTGCGCCACCAGGGAAGCCCAGAGAACTGTTTTTTTTTAATATTGTTAAACTGTTATTTTTAATTAATTAATTAATTAATTTTTGGCTGCGTTGGGTCTCTGTTGCTGCACACAGGCTTTCTAGTTGCAGCGAGCGGGGGCTGCTCTTTGTTGTGGTGCGCGGGCTTCTCATTACAGTGGCTTCTCTCGTTGTGGAGCATGAGCTCTAGAGCACGGGCTCAGTAGTTTTGGCGCATGGGTTGCTCCACGGCATGTGGGATCTTCCCGGACCAGGGCTCGAACCCGTGTCCCCTGCATTGGCAGGCGGATTCTTAACTACTGCGCCACCAGGGAAGTCCCTAAAGAGAACTTTTAGTTTCATGAATACACCTGGTTTCTTTTCCCATTCCATTTCAGATACAATACCAGGGAGGCAGTGCATGGCTTCCTGTTTCTTCCTGCTTAAGCAATTTGATGATGTCTTGATTTACCTCAACTCGTTTAAGGTCAGTGTAGAATTTTCTAGATGACTTTGTATACAAAATACTGTATATAGTATGTCACAGATAAGATACTTTTAGCGTATCTTTTACTACCACCCTTTTACTGTGGTGGTAGTAGTGGCATCAGCTAATTCCTTAAGATTATTTTTGTGTTTACCTGGTATGACTGATGTTTTCATATTTTATATGTTAATGCTCAGTGTGACCTGTTCTTGGGATGTTTTTCAGAGTTACTTCTATAATGATGACATCTTTAACTTTAATTATGCCCAAGCCAAAGCTGCAACTGGCAATACCAGCGAGGGTGAAGAGGTGGGTACCTGCTTTTGAAGGCGTTTAAATAATTCTATCTAAAAACATTGTTATCTTTTTCTCAAATAAAAAGTTTAAGGATAAAGGATTATTAAAAGTTCTATTGTTCTTAGGTTGTATTAAAAAGTACAATATAAATAGGTATATAGATTTTATAACCACATTCATGTTTTCCTTTTTTGGATAAATTTTATAAAAACATAACATAGGGCTTCCCTGGTGGCGCAGTGGTTGAGAGTCCGCCTGCCGATGCAGGGGACACGGGTTTGTGCCCCGGTCCGGGAAGGTCCCACATGCCGTGGAGTGGCTGGGCCTGTGAGCCATGGCCACTGAGCCGGAGCCTGTGCCCCGCAACGGGAGAGGCCACAACAGTGAGAGGCCCGCGTACCGCAAAAAAAAAAAACAAAAAAAAACATAACATACATGGAGAAAAGTATACAAATCAAAGTACACAGCTTGATGAATTTTTAAAGTGAATATACCCAAATAGTCAGTACCCAGATCATGAAATAGAATATTATCATAACCCTGGGAATGCACCCATCTCCTTTTTGAGTCAATCTCTTTCCCACAAGGCTAACCGCTATCTTGACTTCTAACTCCATAGGTTATCTGAATGATTCAAAATAATTCAGTTGAATTATTTAATTCAATTTTGTTATTATTCAACAAATTACTCAACTCATTATTACTCAAATTCTAAGTATTTTCTAATTTCCTTTATGTTTAGAAATGATCTTTTTATTATCTTTGACGATGAGTTATTCTAAAACATGTTTCATGATTTTCAAGTGTGTATGTTATCCTTCCCGGGTTACTTTATTTTGATTCCTAACTGAATGGTACTGTGGTCATAGAGTGTGGTCTGTATAACGCCAGTCCTGTAAAATCTGTTGAGACCTGCTTTATTGCCTAGTAGCATGTGCAGTTGTTAATTATTCTGTTCAAATCTTCTATGTCCTCACCAACCTCATGTTACCTTGTGATATCAATAACTGAGAGAAGTGTTTTAAAATCAGCACAAAAATTGTCCTTTACTTTTCTCAGTGGCCTGTATAGAATTTGGTCATTTATAATGCTCATTAATCTAAGGCAAGCTGCTATGGATATTTTTATTGTAAAAGCATCTTCATGTTTATTCCCTTTTTCCTCCTCTTACAGATTTTCCTTTTAATCCAAAGTGAGAAGATGAAAAATGACTACATTTACCTCAGTTGGTTAGCTCGGTGCTGTGAGTCTTCTTTTAAATGTTATAGAGGAATGCTTTTATTGAGTGTTTTCTAATTTTGTTTTGTAGAATGAGTAAACTCTGAGATTAAGTGTTGTTAATGCTACTCAGTAAGGATGGCCACGTACATGTGTTATATATGTTTACCCTGTGATTAGTTCTACCATATGACATTGACGTAGCACAAACAGTCCTAAAAGATGCCAAGTTCTTCCTTTAGCCTATTAAAGCTTCCAGAGTCTGAGTTTACATTGTTTTTTGTTAAATGATATTGTTATGCTAATTTTACCTTTTCACTTTGGTGCAGGCCTAAAAAGTGACAAAATGTCAAAAACATAATTTGTGTGTACTATATAGCCTATCGTCTCTGTCTGTCTGTCTGTCTCTTGCTCCTTTTTTTTTCACTTGGTTTTAAAATGTTCACTGAGTTTTTGAAGTCATGGGAAAATTTTAGCAATTAGATTTCTAAGTGCGGCTGGAACTGTATGAGTGGGATTGAATGAATGATAGATGACTTTTCAGCAGATGAGCAAGTAGGAACTACCGGAAGTTAACCCAATCTAAAAAGATATAACTATGTAAAGCCTGACTCAAATATTTTAAGTATGGTAGAGTTCTGATGGGGAAACCAGCTTAATGCCGACAGTGTACGCTTTCCCACGTAAGGGCTGCTTACCATTACTTTGTATATTTGTAACGTAGAACCAAATCCATAGACTAGCAAGATGCAGAAGTGTATTTCTTGTACATTTAAAAAGCATAAATCTTTGTTTCTCTTTGTAGACATTATGAATAAGAAACCAAGACTAGCCTGGGAACTTTATCTCAAGATGGAAACCTCTGGCGAGTCCTTTAGCCTCTTACAGCTCATTGCTAATGACTGCTACAAGGTGCGTCTGAGTGAGACCTAAGGGGAAAGTGAAGATCAGTATCACATTGCTTCATTGACTAAATATTAGGGGAAAGTGTCCTAGAGATTAAATGGCTATAGGTGAGAGGATTCGCATCGTGATATCGGAAATGTCATCCCTTTTATGAATGAACTGAACTCAGAGATAGGCAGCATTTCAGGGTTTTATATGTACATAAAACATGTATACATATAAATGAAATATGAAATAATGTGTATGAGATAGTGGTTTAGAGAGGAGGTTTTAGATTTCTAAAGGCTATGAATCTTTAGGTACCATGCAGATAGAGATATTCATCTGGTAATTGGAAGTTTTGTTCTGAAGCTCAAGAATGATGTCCTCTGACATCGAGAGACAAATCTGGAGAAATCATCACCACTTCAGTAGTAATTGAAGCCCTGAAAAAAGTGAGATTACCGATAAGGGAGTAAAGTAAGAAGAGTAAGAGAGTTGCAAACCAAACCTTTGGGGAAACCATGGTGCAAATAGTGGACAGGAAAGACAAAGGAACCAGAAAAAGAGAATAAAAAAGCAGTCAGATTTAATAAAGGACTAACTGTGTGTGTGTGTGTGTGTGTGTGTGTGTGTGTGTGTGTGTGTGTGTGTGTGTGTGTAGGGAGTTGGAAAGCCAGGGAAGAGGGAGGAGTTTGGGGCCTTATCCTATACATTAAAAGCTTTTTAAAAAGTTAGTCTCAAATTCTGGAAACTCCTATTTTGGGAATATTTCTTCCTGTCCAAAAGACAGGAAAACGTCAGGTAAAGAGAGTCTAGTATCAAATTAATCAATAATAGCTCATTGCAAAGTGAATCATTACATTAGAAAGTGAATCATCATCAGTGGAAAAGGATCTAAAACATAGGAAACTTGAAAATGTTTAATAGAACTTGGTGGATGGCAATGATATTAAGTGAGTTAGGGAAGGCAGAGGAAAATAAAACATAAAAGACAGGAATTTAGTTCAATTTTAGATGTATTAAATCTGTGTTTGGGGCTCCCAGGTAGAGATATTACATGTGTGAGATTATCAGGCTGAGCCTGGAGCTCAGGTATTCATGTGAGAGGCTCGGACTAGAGATGTAGCTTTAGAAGTTAACAGTAGTTAATGGTCGTGGTGGTAGTAGCAGCAGCAGTAGCAGTGGAGTATGGGAGAGAATGAGATTAACCAGTGAATGGGGTGAGGAACCACATGGAACACCACTATTTAAGGGATAGAAATAGAAAGAAGAGTCAGTGAAAGAGACAGAGGATGAAGATGAACAGAAGGAAAAGAAAAGAACCAGGAGAGAGGAAAAAAAAAGTGTTTTTTATTACTCTTTTTCTTGTTCCTATTTTATCAAATGCCAAGGAAGGAAAATGTCAAATCTGCAACTAGATAGAATTGTAAGAGGCCTGACAAAACATTGCTAGGTACAGAAGAGGATTGGATTAGGAAGCAGATTCAATGAGAATAACGTAGACCACAATCTTAAAAAACTGATGTATGATTTCATATATATAACATTCTTGAAATGACAGAATTATAGAGATGTAGAAAAAATTGGTGATTGCCAGAGGTTAGGGGTGGTCAGCTGGGAGAAGAGTACAGCTTTGTGGTGATGGAATAGATCTGTATCTTGATAGGGGTGGTGGTTACATGAACCTACACATTTGATTAAATGACAGAACTGTACATACACATTGTAGTGATGTCAGTTTTCTGGGTTTGATATTGTGATATTGTACTATAGTTGTATAAGCTATAATGGGGGAAATTGGTTGAAAGGGACATGGGACCACTCTGTACTATCTTTCTGACTTCCTGTAAATTTATAATTATTTTAAAATAAAAAGGCTTTAAAAAATGAACCAACTAGAGCTCTATCCAGCAATATAGATGAATTGTAAAAACATATACAAGACACAAAAGAATATTTACAGCTTTATTTCATATAGCTAACATACTAAGAGGCAACACTCAATTATATTGTCTAAAGATGTTTACATAGCTGATAAAACTATAAAGAAGGTCAAAGAACTGATGACCATAAAAGTCAGACTACTAGTTACTGAAAATAGGGAAAGAGAGGGTTGTAGTGTGGACGTGACACACAGAGCTTCTGTTTTGCTGTCAATGTTTCATTTCTTGACCTGGGTGGTAGTTACACTTATATTGACATTATAGTCATTAAACTGTACATGTATGTTTCCCACACCATTTGGTGTGTTTCTTTACCAAAAAAAAAAATTTTTAGGAGAACATAGGAAGGAGGATTAACCTTGAAAAGGAATAAGAACACTTCTTTCTGAGAGATATGCAGAAAAGAGGGAAGGAGTAATGATGGTACAAGTATAATTTGAACTGAAGGAAGGAGAGTTGTGTCTTCCCTATGAAGTATAGAAAAAAGCTAAGCTAAGATGCAGTAGAGATCTTAAGGAAATTGGCAAAGGTGTAAAACAACAGTTCACAGGAAAGGAAGGTAACGAAACCACACTGAGTAAGGAGGATTGCCAAGCAATTTGAAGACTTCAGTGAACACTCTACATTTATGATTGCCAATCAGGAAACCTCATCTAAGCAAAATTTAATGATAGCATACTCTACAAGGCCAAGGAAATGTGTAGTATATTTGGGAAAGAAGTTTGTCAAAATGAATTAAATGTTTAAAAGACTTGCTGTTTAGAGTAGGAGTCAGTGTACATCTGGGCATTCTGAGACTTCAGGGACAAGGTAAGGGAAGGACCATCCTCTTGGGTTGAATAGGATCATATTAGCGTAAAATGAATGATAGTAGTCATCTACAGAATGTATGGAGGAAACTTGAAAAATAACCAGTTCAAATCCCAGTCATCAGAGTTTATCCTCAAGATTAGAATATGATTAGAAGAAATGACAAATATGTTGATAACAGTGTAACTTGACTATATGTAGAAGAAATGTTATATTGTTGAAAACTTAATGAAGGGAAGGGGGTTTAAACTGAACTCATGTACACAAACTGTGATTTTCCTTCTTGTTTTAATAAGGAATTGAAATTTATCTAATTTGCTAATTGCAAATGGTGTCATTACCCATGCACTTGTTTTATGAAATTATGTTTCATGGTATCTTTACATTTAGTTTCATTCTGTGTGATCTTTTGACTACAAGTATTACCACAGTACTTTCTTTTATTCAGATGGGCCAGTTTTACTATTCAGCCAAAGCATTTGATGTCTTAGAGAGGCTGGATCCCAACCCTGAATATTGGGAAGGCAAGAGGGGCGCCTGTGTAGGCATATTCCAGATGATCTTGGCTGGGAGAGAACCCAAGTAAGTAGACAGACAATAGACACTACCTCTATGCATTTGCTGGTTCCTGGGGGATGAGAATTGCTTTCTTGGATCATGTCTTCTGAAAACTAAAAATTATTTTGATGAATAAAAGGTTAAGTTTTATATTTCTATCTGACCTTTTTCCTCCAGAATTTTTATTTTATAGAATCAGATCATTCTAAACTATGTATAATGGGGACATTGAGTATACTACAGCTCTCAAGTATAAGAGCAAGATATATATTTGGCTCCAAATGAATTGTCATTTTCATGCAATGCCTTTTTCAATCTCTTCTTCTCTTTTCTTTGCCTTTTGGCTTTTTTCTTGTGTCTCTTAGTTTAGTCCTCAAAGAATTAGAAATGGAGTGAGTGTGGTTAATAACTTTTTTTTTCTTTTGCCTTCTCATATTCCAGGAAATACTGAGACATTAAGTCTACATAAAATTAAGTGGCATATAGCTCCATTTGTTAAAGTTAAACTACTTAAAACTAAATTCAGTTTTCTGAAAATAACTTTATGGAATGTATTTGTTACTGATGTATAAATAGAAGATGCGACTCTTTTTTTTTTTTTGGCCGCTCCACGCAGCTTGTGGCATCTTAGTTCCCCCGACCAGGGATTGAACCTGGGCCCCAGCAGTGAAAGTGCTGAGTCCTAACCACTGGACCATCAGGGAATTCCCATGACTATTTTATAAGTAAATAATCTATCAAAAATTACTTCCTGCCTTGTATCTACTTCCACTCCTAAATAAAAGTTGAAAAGAATTTGGGTAGTTGAAAGAAGATACTTGAGGGAAAACGTAGAAAACATGAGAGAACTCTTAGGGAAGAGGGTCAATCGACAGTCATCTACAGATTTGATGAGGTAATAGGGAAGTTTTAGTCTGCATTACTTACAGCATGAGTTTAAATTTTAATTAAATTTAAGTTACTTAAAATATAGATACTGACGTTTACCAAATCTTGGTCATTAACTTTCCTCTCTTCCATATTTATTAATATATTATTTTTCTTGAAGAAATGATCTATGCCTGGCTTTGTAAAATTTTACAGATATGGCAATGACACCCAGTTTCAGGTGATTACCGCCTTAAACAAAGGAGAAATCTGGGGCTCAGACAAGTCACTTGTTAGCACAGAGCTAGAATTTGAACCCAACTCTTTGAACCCAGCTCCTTGATATAACTTTCTACTCTGTCATGCAGAATAAGCATAGAAATGGAAATATTTATGCCATATTAAGACAAAAATAGCATATATATAGCTAGTAGAAGTAAACAAGGGAAACTTGGATTGGTGAGAAGGATTTCACAGTTTCCATTTTACTATGGCATCAAAAGAATAGAAGGCTAGGAAGTTTGTAACTGGTTTTTGAATGCACCGTATACACATATCAGAAGGATATGAAGAAGAGTCACAAGTTTATTTTACTTGTTAATTTGCATTCTTTACTGAAACAATTTGTCCTTTCAAATCTTTTCCTCAGAGAGACCCTTCGAGAAGTGCTCCATTTACTGAGAAGCACGGGTAACACCCAAGTAGAGTACATCATCCGGATCATGAAGAAATGGGCCAAAGAAAACAGAGTGCCTGTCTAAAATAGCTCCGGAGTCCTAAGGAACCAGTCACCACATTGACATAAAATTGGAAATCATTCTCCTCAAGTTTATGTAAGATGCGGGGCTCTGTTTTGTTGACACTTCCTTCCTTGCTCTTCGAGCCTCAAGATCAGTGACTGGCTTGCTTAGACCGAGCCTCCTGGCTGAACTAAGAGCCATAATTTGTGCTGTGGCTCCTGTATGATCCGACGAGCAATAAGACTTTGGACTTGTCTGGTGCCTTTCTTCTAAAAATACTCAGAGTCCTCTTATGTGATTTACTGACTTTAAGGAGAATGGCATAACTTTTTTTACATATTAACATTCCATGGCATTTTCTCCAAGCTGCAGTAACAAATGCCTTTAATGCTCAAAGGTCACAATCATTCTGTCATCTTAATTTTAGCCATCTATGTACATTATCCTGTTTTACTGGGAAATTCCATAAAAAGTTTAATAGTGCAGCTCTGAATCTTGGGAGAGCAGAGGTTATAAATAGCTACATGATTCTAAGAATGGCAGTAAGATCCTTTATCAGACTGTCCAGTCATTAATAGACAATAGGCTTATGGGATTACTCTTTCAGTAGTTGAATTCTTGATGATAATAACACAGTTGCAGTGGAGTAACCTGAATATTGCAGTTTTTTAAAGGTAAGTACTATGAAAAAAATCTGTGTGGTACATTTGAAGATATTCAGGAAACATTACAAAAATCTCATCAGGCACTTCCCCACTGTAATTTAGGTAACATTACAGGCTAGGTTTTTCTTCATATATCCTGCTGAATAAACATCAATTTTTGAAAGTAGGGCTACAAAGATTATTTTATTTCTTAATGTAATGTTAATAGAATATGGATCATGTAGAGCCCTTTGAGGGATTTCCTAATGGCTGGACTCTGTCCTAAGTCGTATCCTAGCCCAATGTTTCCGAGCTCTCGCAATATAAACCCATTACACAACTGAGCATTTTTAGGCTCACGACCTATTTTCAGAAGATAGACCTACATGTTTTATGTACCAGATTACCTTTGTTTCTATATTACATAATTTTTTTCTGTTAGTTTAAGGTACCAGTATTACAGGTATAGAAAGTGCAGAGCCATCCCTATCCAGCATAGGAACTGAAAGTCATAATTCCTTGAAGCACTAAAGAAGAATAGTGTCAGTTTTTCCACCTATACCCCCAGCATCCACTGTGGATGAAGAATTCGTATATAGAATGGAGATGGGAACATGGCAGGAGTCGGAGCAGCTAAGGAAAGAAGGTCTGTGATGGCAGAGAGCCTTTGCCTTCTGGACAGTTGCAAGGGGTTCTTCCAGCTCTGCTCAGGAAGATGACCAGTTTTCCAGTCTTTTATTTAGACCCAGATCTAATCAGTTCAGAGCACAAATCAAAATAAACTGACCTGGGGCTTCCCTGGTGGTGCAGTGGTTGAGAGTCCACCTGCCGATGCAGAGGACACGGGTTCGTGCCCCGGTCCGGGAAGATCCCACATGCCGCGGAGCGGCTGGGCCCGTTGAGCCATGGCGGCTGAGCCTGCGCATCCGGAGCCTGTGCTCCGCAATGGGAGAGGCCGCAACAGTGAGAGGCCCACGTACCGCAAAAAATAAATAAATAAACTGACCTGAAAAACTGAATTTTATAAAACAAAGTTATATCATTTTTCATATGCCAAAACTTCTGTTCCTTATTATGTTGTTTCTGTTTTTTCAAGAATTGGTTCTCAGTATCTAAGTTACAAGGTGGGTCAGATCTGGACAGAGCCTGCTATAATCTTTAGAATCCTTGTGATCCTTACCTCACTTAAAATATTAGGAAACATAATATTAGAAAAAGACACATGAAACTTTTCAGTGGTTCTTTGCAATGAAATTTGTCTTCCAGTTAATTGCTACTATTTTCAAATTTCCTATACTTGGAAAACTTTTCCACTGATGGTGATTTACTTTTAAATGAGTTCTTGTTGAGCTTAACACTCTAGCTTCTCCCTGCCATTTTCCTGTCTTTTGGAAAAAAAAAAAAAAGATATTTCAAAAAGAGCAATTCCCAGAATTTTAGATTAACTTTTTAAAAAGTTTTTAATCGGTAGAATTGAGACAAAAAAAAAAAACCCATAAAGACTAGTGTAAGAGAGATACTATCCAATTGTGTTACTAAGGATAGCTACTTCTGAAACATCTTGGTGGGCCTCAAGATCGCAAAGTAGTGTTGCGTGGAGAGGGGGAGGTCCAGGCTTAGGATGTAGTGTAATGTGTACTCTTCATAATCTGTAGCAGATATTACTTGCAAATGGAAAAAAGTTTTTAAATTATTTTTGTACTTCAAAAGAATTATCATATTCCACTATAACATATCCAAATTAAAGCTTACTATTTGGTTATTTATAGTATTTCGTTGAGTGTGAGTGCGGGCCCTGGGTGTGTCATGTGCCTTCTCTCCTTTCTTTCCTGACCCCAGAGTAAAGGGGTAGCACAAAGTTTTGGGCTTCACAAGTTATTCTTTTTGAGGGGAAAGTAGATATCCCCTGAGAAGACTTGTCCGCTAAGGCCTGTGATTCCTGCTCAATCCTATTAGGTTTGGCTCTTGACTGTGTTACAGCCCATTCCAGAAGTTGTTTGACCAGTGCATGGTATAACGCCTCATATGTAGAAAGCTCCCAAATACTTGTTGACTGAATAATTAAACACACAGTAACTGGTAGAGCAGGGGACTTGTGAGACCTGACCTCATGTATTCTGGTTCCCATCTAATTGTTGTTTTATGGTGTGCCAAGCATATCCTATGTGCTAGGGATGCAAAGAGAAATAACGCGCAGTTCTGGTAGATAACCCAGTCTAACAGAAGTATACACAACTAAACACAGTAACGTGTGACTGTTTTCTCAATAGGAAGAAGCTATTGAGAGATAAAATAAGGCAATGGGAATGTTTGTATCCATACATATGGGACACCCCCTACCTCATTTTGGAGAAGCAACCAGAATGGATCCTGGAACTCAACGGCTAGCAAGATGTCCAGGCTTCTGCCATGTGTGTAGCACATGCAACATATATCCAAGTACACAGAAGCCAAAGGACTGGTTTCCTCCTTTGTGGCTTGATACACTTAAAAAGTTGCAAGCAAGTGGGCATTAAATCACAACAGTTATATTTACTTTCTAATGGCAAAATGAATTAGTGATTTACTAGTTCCTGTATTTATGACTTCCTCAATATGACTTAGGTAAATAGTCATCTCTCTTCTTCATTCTATAAAATACTTCTCAGGTTTAAATGTATTTTATGATAATGTTCAAACAGTCTTCTATTCAGAGATGCTCTCAGAGAAGCAGAGCTAGAGACCTGATGATTGCCCATAACATACCTCAACTCTGGACTGTAGGAATATGTGAAGATATGAGACGCACACAATAAAACAATAGGTGAATACAATCAGCTGATGTGTGCGTATTGAATGTATAGTATATAGACAAGTTTGCACTCTTTTGCATCAAAACCCTCTCTTTAAATAAAGTCTAGATGCCAAGTACAATAGGGACTGTCCTGGTGGTCAGGGCAAAGGGAAGCAGATGCAGCACGTCTACCACTCAGGCTGCCCCTTAAGGCAACACAGTTTACAAACCTCAGATACAGGAAGAAGTACCCTGCTAGGTGAACATCAGGGAAGAGGACGGTGGGAAGCGCAGATGTGAGCATCCATACCATAAACTATGGGTGCATTTGATCTAATTCAAGTCACCATTTTTTGTATATTGATTCATGTATTCATGTATTTATTTGGTCAGTTACTTATATTTCACTGTGTTCCAGAAACAATTTGAGGTGAGTTACCAAGTATATGTACAAGAAAACTTAACAGATAGAAGGAAGAGTAAAGTCCATACACAAAAGTACATACCAGAATTACCAAAGATGGGCCAGAAATTCACTTTCAAGCTTCCCACCAACCAAAGCAAAGGGGGAAACACAACCAGATGGAAAATTCAGTCCATCTGTGTAAATGAACTCCCTTACGGGGAAAAAAAAACACTGGATTTTCAGGGATCTCTGATTGTTGGCAGGGTTCTGAATTAGGTTTCTGCACCATAACTTAGACATAACCAAATGCTTAATAAAAATTTCAAGGGAATCTTATTGCATCTCTAAGTATGTACAGGTCTTTCCTACTATGTACAGTTAAATAATTATACATGTCCTTCTATTTTTAATTTCCTCTGTATACATAAAATTATACTCTCCTTTGCCAGCTTTTAACTGAGGAGTGGCTACTAATATGATGAAGCTGAGACATGTTATTCAAGTTTTTAAAATTACAGCTCATGTTAGGATGAAAATGTATGTAACAGTGACCTAGAGACTAATTGCAAGGTACTGTAAAAGCAAAGAAATTATGGGATAGTATAGCTTATACATTTACTGAGAAAATTCAACAGGGAAAAACATTGTAGAATAGGTCACATAGAAAAGGCTACATGGGGCAAGTGAATCTTAAATGAAACTTGGAGTATAGAATTTAACTATATAGAGAATAAGTCAACAATTATGTCAGATGAAGATAACAAATGAAGCCTTGAGTAATATTTACAGATGTTTAATTTTCATTGTTCCTATTTATCTACTTTCATTTGTTCTTTGAGAAACAGTATGGCCTTTTTCGTAAACTTGTAGTTTCATGCCATGACCCAGCAATTCCACTCTTCAGTATATGTTCAAGAGATACTCGTGTCCATGTATACCATGAGATATGGTCTCTTGTCCATGTACACCAGGAGATACGTACAAGAATGATCCTCACAGCACTGTGCCCAGGGAAAACCTGGAAACAGCCCAAATACCCATTGACAGGAGAGTGGATAGACTGTGGTAAAGTCACATGGAATGTTATACAAAATAAATGAACTACAGCCTCTTACAACGCGAATGAAGTTTAGCAATATAGTGCTTACGGCAATAACTTTTTATAAGGTAAAGACAACTCAAATATAAATATGTAATCAAAAGAGAAACAGAACAGGGAAGTCAAGATTGTGGTGACCAGGAATGGAGGAGGCAGTCTGGGGCCCAGGAGGCCACACAGAGAGGCACACCATCATCAAGGTTCTGTTTTCATGTTGGTGGTGAGCCACAGGAATTTATGCCTTAATAAAGATAAACTATAAATAAACATGCTGGGCCTTCCCTGGTGGTACAAAGGTTAAGAATCTGCCTGCCAGTGCAGGGGACACGGGTTCGAGCCCTGGTCCGGGAAGATCCCACATGCCGCAGAGCAACTAAGCCCGTGTGCCACAACTACTGAGCCTGCGCTCTAGGGCCCGCGAGCGACGACTACTGAGCCCACGAGCCACAACTAATGAAGCCCGCGCACCTAGAGCCTGTGCTCTGCAACAAGAGAAGCCACCGCAATGAGAAGCCCGTGCACCGCAACGAAGAGTAGCCCCGCTTGCTGCAACTAGAGAAAGCCCACGTGCAGCAACGAAGACCCAACGCAGCCAAAAATAAATAAATTAATTAAAATTTAAAATAAACATGCTTTTAAAAATAAATTATAAATAGTTAAATAAAAGAGGAACAATGATGAATGTATGTTTTGAACTAAAAATTATGACCGGGCTTCCCTGGTGGCGCAGTGGTTGAGAGTCAGCCTGCCGATGCAGGGGACACGGGTTCGTGCCCCAGTCCGGGAAGATCCCGCATGCCGCGGAGCGGCTGGGCCCGTGAGCCATGGCCGCTGAGCCTGCGCGTCCGGAGTCTGTGCTCTGCAACGGGAGAGGCCACAACAGTGAGAGGCTCGCGTACCGCAAAAAAATAAAATAAAATAAAAGTTGTTAAAAGAGTAAATCCTAAGAGTGCTCATCACAAGGAAAAGGGTTTTTTTTTTATTTCTTTAATTTTGTATCTATATGAGATGATGGATGTTCACTAAATTTGTGGAAATCAATTCATGATGAAGTCAGATCATTATGCTGTACACCTTAAACTTATACAGTGCTGTACATCAATTATATCTCAATAAAACTAGAATAAAAAATAAATAAAACATAAAAATGAAAACGTTCTGGAGATCTGTTCCAAAACAACGTGAAGACACTATTGAAATATACACTTAAAAATGATTAAGATGGTAAATGTTATGCAATGGTTTTTCTTTACCATTATAAAAAAAAGTAAAGGGATGTAAAAAGATATGCCATAGAAATACTAATCAAAAGCAAGCTGGAGTGGCTATGTTAGTAACCAAAGTAGACTTCAGAGGAAAGAGCCCAGGGAAACCACTCGAATCATTTGCCTTGTTTTTGAACTGACTGTTGCTCCCAATATGCTCAACCCTTCGAACAACTGTTCTTGCCGAAAGGCTAATTTATTTTCTTTGGATACATTTTTCATTGACTGCTGCAAGCAAACACAATTAACTCTCCATTGGTAAATGGCTTTCCTTGCTTGGCTTACAAACGAACCACTCAAGAACTTACTTCGGTTGCAGCCTTGTTTTCATTTTTTATTTTTGTGAAGAAATTCTGCTGTGATGGAATATTTTAAATTTTCTGATGTTTTTGAAGTTTGCTTTCCTATGAGTTGGAATTGCTGTGGTGACTGCTTAGTCTGGTAATGTGACATATTGTGTTCTTTTAGCACTATTACAGTGTCGTTACATGATAAGCATGAAGCTTCTGTTTTTTTAATATTTATTTATTTATTTGGCTGCACCGGGTCTTAGTTGCGGCACGTGGGATCTTTACTGCGGCCAGCGGGATCTTTTAGTTGCGGCCTGCGGGATCTTTAGTTGTGGTATGTGGGATCTAGTTCCCTGACCCGGGATCAAACCTGGGCCCTCTGCATTGGGAGCTCAGAGTCTTAGCTACTGGACCACCAGGGAAGTCCCAAGCATGAAGCTTTGACAGCTAATCTGACACAAAATAATTCATACTCCACTGTGCCTTAAAGGCTCTATTACCATGGGGTGAGGACTCATTGTTGGGGTTCCTTTAACTATCAAGTGTGTAGATCCTGATTGTATGTTAAAGGAAGGGGAAATGACCACCAGGCGGGTCTGCCGATCAGGGGACCCTCAGCGAGATGGACTTGGGCCAGGACTGCACTTAATACCTGGTCCTCTCACTCCAAAAGCAGGCCATGGTATTGGTAAGATGCTACAGAAAAACTCGAATGAACTTTTTGGCCAACCCAATACATGCTGGGTCTCTGTGTATCAATGTCAACTAGGACCTTGCGTCTCCCAGTCCTCAGAAGAGCTGGGTATTCCTCAGTGTGCTGTCTTCTGAGTAAATGGCCATACGTCCTTTTGGACAAGGACTGGGGAAATCGTGAAATATATATTTATGTTTTTTATAGTTCTATGAGTTTTGGCAAATGTATACAGTCATGTAACAACATATATATGCTATATATATAGATCTATTAATACATATGATTTTTTTGGTATAAAAAAAGCTATTTTTAAAAAAGAATCCCAGATTTAAGTTCATGCTTACTCTCTATGGTCGCAACTACTATTTGGAAACTGGAATGAGACCTGGGCATCTGTCCAGCGTGTCAGTGGAACTAAAAAAGATAATTATAGGAACATTGGTGACAAAGAGAACTAAAGCTTCTGCTGGGGAAGGTCGGCACAGGTTGCACACAAACATTCAAAAATCAGATCGATAAGTAGCCTTGGACTTCTCAATAGCAACTCTGGAAGCTTTAAAACAACGTTGCAATGCCTTAAGAATTCTGAGGAAAAATTATTTCCAACCAGAAACTGTCATTCAAGTATGTAGTAGAACGAATATCTTTTCAGACATGTATTTAATTTCATAAAATTAGCTCCTGAACTTTGTGCTCCACCAAAAATATGGGAACAAACTAAGGAAAAGAGAAAATGTAGCATATAGGGGGGCTCCACATTAAAAGAGGGGGTGGAGGGAATGCCCGCAGTATGAGTGGGGACGTATTTCAATACAGCTCTGCTACAGTCTCAGAGATCAACCAATACAGACAAGAGCAGCTCAGAAAGCTTCAGGATGGACTCATTCAAGGCTAAATTGAACACCTCATTTGTTAACATATTGAGAAGAGAGTTTGGGTGAGAGTTTGGAGATAAGCCTCTAGAAAACAAAGCAAATAATAAAGTGTGCAGGAAAGGAAAAGTAATCATAACATACTTCACGGCTCAGCTGTAAAAAGAGTTTATACGGTCAGAAAACTGTAAGCACTGAACACTGATTCAACCAAAAATTGATCCAATAGTATGGGGAGGGGGTGTGCGGGTGAGAAGTGTCCATGTGCAGGCTATGTGTGAGAAAAAGCTAAATCTTCATATTTCATTGCAAAATGATAAATGAAAAAAAAGAAAAAGTCTACAGTTTAGTTCTGAGAAGCAGAGGAGTCCAAGCAAACCAAAAGATTGGACAAGCCATATTTGCAGGAAACACTTTGCCTGTAGCAGTTATGACATCATTGTGAACAGCTCCTTATCAAAGGAGGCAGGGAAGGGACTTCCCTGGTGGCACAGTGGCTAAGAATCTGCCTGCCAACACAGGGGACACGGGTTCAATCCCTGGTCTGGGAAGATCCCACATGCCGCAGAACAACTAAGCCCATATGCCGTGGTACAACTAAGCCCGTGCGCCGCAACTACTGACCCTGTGCTCTAGAGCCCGAGAGCCACAACTACTGAGCCCGCGCACCTAGAGCCCATGCTCCGCAACAAAAGAAGCCACCGCAATGAGAAGCCTGCGCTCACGGCAACTAGAGAAAGCCCGTGCACAGCAACAAAGACCCATTGCAGCCCAAAATATATAAATTTTAAAAAGGAGGTGGGGAAGAGTAAATGCAAAACCTCGAGGCTTAGGTAAATACCTGCCAGTGGGCACATGGCCCTGGAGTCCCCCGACATGCACACCCACCAAGATAGCTAGTCCAGGAAAACTCATTTTCTTCAAAGATGCATAACCCAAACAGACAACACGGTTAAGGGTCTATAGACAATTAATACAAACGAAAAGAAACAAAGGAAGGAGGGGAGAAAGGGAGGGAGGGAGGAAAGAAGAAAGTCAAATGCTGGACAAAAAATATCACTAGAATATTGGTGATGTGTTTATGAAAGCTGTAACCAAATATTTTACTGACAGAAAAGTAGAAAATAGTAGTAGTTCACTGATATTTCATCTTTAAGTTATCATTAAAGGTGACAAATCAAGTAGTATGTAAGCTGTATTTTATAATACCAGGTTAAACATAAAGTATACAAAAAGAGAAAAATAGATGAATTTCATCATCAATCATAGTACGGAATTATGACAATATCCAAAGAAATTGAGGATTAAGTTCATTATAAAATTATCCCATTAGGGACTTCCCTGGTGGTCCAGTGGCTAAGACTCTGCACTCCCAATGCAGTAGGCCCGGGTTCGATCCCTGGTCAGGGAACTAGATCCCACATGCCACAATTAAGAGTTCGCATGCCTCAACTAAAATGTCCCGCGTGCCGCAACTAAGACGCAGCACAGACAAATAAATAAATATTTTAAAGTAAATAAATGAAAAAAAAATAAAATTATCCCATTAGAACAAAAATATAAACCTTCCAAATTATCAGAAGTAACATACACAAAACTTCATGGAGGATTTTTTTAAAGGTTTAAAGGAGAAAGCGTGATATAAAATAAGGTGAGAGATCTGGGCTCAAACATACCTTTCATATCAAAATGTAAATGGGCTTAACTCACCTATTAAAAGAAAAAAGATTAACAGATTGGATCACAAAGCAAAACATAACTCTGTGGTGTTTACACATAAATGCTGACAATAAAAAGATGGGCAATAGTACAATAGGCAAATGCAAATAAAAAGAGAGCAGGTGGGACTTCCCTGGTGGTACAGTGGTTAAGAATCCACCTGCCAGGACAGGAATAAAGACCCAGATGTAGAGAATGGACTGGAGGACACGGGGAGGGGGAAGGATAAGCTGGGACGAAGTGAGAGACTGGCATGGACTTATATATACTACCAAATGTAAAATAGATAGCTAGTGGGAAGCAGCCGCATAGCACAGGGAGATCAGCTCGGTGCTTTGTGTCCACCTAGAGGGGTGGGACAGGGCGGGTGGGAGGGAGACGCAAGAGGGAGGAGATATGGGTATGTATGTGTACGTATAGCTGATTCTCTTTGTTAGAAAGTGGAAACTAACACACCATTGTAAAGCAATTATACTCCAATAAAGATGTTAAAAAAAAAAAAAAGAAGAAGAAGAATCTGCCTGCCAATGCAGGGGACACGGGTTTGAGCCCTGATCCGTGAAGATCCCACATGCCACGGAGCAACAAAGTCCGTGAGCCACAACTACTGAGCCCACGTGCCACAGCGTGCGACAACTACTGAAGCCCGCGTGCCTAGAGCCCGTGCTCCACGACAAAAGAAGCCACCACAGTGAGGACCCCGTGCACCACAAGGAAGAGTAGCCCCTGCCAGCTGCAACTAGAGAAAGCTGGAAGACGGCAACGAAGACCCAACGCAGCCAAAAATAAACAAACAAACAAACAAATAAAAAGAGAGAGCAGATGTCACAATCAAATAGGGTTGAATTCAGGTCAAAATCATTAAGCAAGTGAAAGAAACACATTTTGAACGATAAAAGGTCCATTTCTCAATGAAGATGTAACAGTTATGAAGAGACAACAAAGTAAATGGCATCAATAATCAAACAGCAAAGTCACAGGATAGCAGTAAATCAGTGATTTCACCACAAAGCAACATCCATATTTCTGCTCTGCCATCTCAGATAGTGGACATCTGGTGGATTGCCTGGTGGACCCCATACCCTTTCTTGGAGCAGCATCCTGCCCTCCGTTCCCAACTCCATCCACCTTATCACAAGTTCCTGGTAGCCATGCATTCATCACAATTGTTTGATCTGTTTGAGCACCTGACCCAAATAGGTCAATCAGAGAAACTTTTCTATGATTTTGGAATTGGTTGTAAAAGTTTCTTAGTCTGAGCTGGTCTCTCCAACAAAGATGTTAAAAAAAATTTGGGAAAGTATAACAAGGCCATATTTTTAATCATGTAACTTGGGGAGCAAAGAAAGCTAGTCCACAGAGAGAGGGGAGCGGAATGAAACAGATTTGAGAGAGAAGCAGCAATGAGACAGAGAGAATATTGCCGGGAGTCTGTGTAGCTTTTCTAGTCCCTAATTCTGGTTCCATCTTCTTGGGGCCTGATTGCATTCCTTTCCCTGGGATAGGAATGCAGGAATTACTCCTGCATCTGCTTTACAAACTTCTCTGAGTATCCAACTAGCTTATGTTGATTTCTTTTAAGATACTTGAAACCAAAAGTTCTAGTATTATTCAGTTCTAATCCCACTGCCCTTCTTTCAGCCCTGCTGGGGCATGGCAGTTCATTCCATCCTGCCAGGCCACCATACTCCATTTCTAACTCTATGGTCATGCCTTCCCTTGTTCTCTTTATCTGTATCCTTAAGAACTCTGTCCCTCTTTCCTCCATAAAGTTTTCTAAACTATTCCAAACCTCTTTGATTTCGCCCTCCTCTGTCCCAAATGTCCATGTAATATTTGTATATTAGGAAAAGAGTTGAAAAATGTTTGCCCAGCTATGCCAAATAACACTCAAAGCTTTTTCCATCTCAAGCATCTAACTTTCATACAAAATCTTTTAGTCTTCTAGCTTCTGCTGTGTGAAATTCCCATAGCCTTGCCCCATGGTTACAATCTCATGGAACTGTTCAAGACTAAGTGATTAGTATTTCATTACTTACAGCACAATTTGCAACAAAACAGTTTCTGCTCAAGGGAACTATTCAACATGAATTCCATGACATTTCCCTTGAAATTGGAAAACAGAAATTTATAAGTGTAAAAGCTGAATAGTATATAGAATGTCCATTAATAAGATCATTGTATAAACAAATTGTGGTATATTTGTAAGTGGAATACTACACAGCAAGGAAAAAGAATAAACTACTGAAAATATGCAATCACATGGATGAGTTTCAAAACCATTATATTGATTAAATGTATAGAAATATTGCATCACTATGTTGAGTATCAGGAACTAATATAATGTTGTAGGTCAACTATACTTCAAAAACAAACAAGCTCAAAAAAAGAGATCAGATTTTTGTACTGGAGGTGTGGGGGTGGGGCAGGGGGAATTGGATGAAGGCAGTCAAAAGGTACGAATTTCCAGTTATAAGATAAATAAGTACTAGGAATGTAATGTACAACATGATAAATAATTTAATTAACACTGCTGTTTGTTACATACGAAAGTTAAGAGTGTAAATCCTAAGAATTCTCATCACAAGGAAACATTTTTTTCTTTCTTTAATTTTGAATCTATATGAGATGATGGATGTTCACTAAACTTATTGTGATAATAATTTCACGATGTACATCACATCATCATGCTGAACACCTTAAACTTATACAGTGCTGTATGTCAATTACACCTCAATAAAACTGGAAGAAAAAAATAAGACTCCTGGAGATAGACGTTGGTGGTGGTGATTGCAAAACAATGTGAACATACTTAATGCTGCTAATCTGTACACATTAAAATGGTTAAGATGGTAAATTTCATGCTATGTGTATTTCACCAATGAATAAAAATAATGTTTAACTTTTTTTTTTTTTTTTTTGGCTGTGCCACACGGCTTACAGGATCTTAGTTCCCTGACCAGGGATTGAACCCTGGTCCTTGGCAGTGGAAGCCGAGTTCTAACCACTGGACCGCCAGGGAATTCCCACTAAAAATGTTTTAAAAAATAAACACACACATGGGACTTCCGTGGCAGTCCAGTGGTTAAGACTGCACTTCAAATGCAGGGGGCATAGGTTCAATCCCTCGTGGGGAACTAAGATCCCACGTGCTGCGCAATGCGGCCAAAAAAGAAAACACACACACACACACACACACACACACACACACACACACACCCCAAACAAGAAAACCCCATTGTGTTGATTGAAAGAAGCCAGACATAATAGTACATAATGAGTACATACCATATCAGTCTGTGTATGTAAGCTTCAAGAACAGGCAAAACTAACCTATGGTGAAAGCAGTCAGAATGGGGGTAACTTCTGTGAGAGTTCTGAGTGGAAAGGAACATGAAAGACCTTTCTGGAGTTAAAGAAACCTTATGTATCTTGAAGTGGGTAGTGGTTAAAGGGTTGTATACAAGAAAAATTCATTGTCGTATGCATTTTCCTGTATGTTAAGAATTCCTTAATTTGTATAAAAAATAAATAAAATAAAATTCAAAAGAAAAAATGATGCCCATGAAAACAAAAAAGAATTCCTTAATTAAAGAAGATGCCAATGTTCAGCTAGCAGAGTTGGCTTCAGCTCAAAACAAGCACACCTCGACTATCTCCAGGTGATAGTTAAACCACTTCTGTTTCAAGCCACACAGTGTCCCTCCACAGATCACTTTTCAGTTGCATGTGTCTACATCCAGATATTTTATGTATATATAAATAATAGGGGGGAGGGATGGTTAATCAGCCCTGGTGTTATTTTTCTCATTTCTTCAGAACGGTACCTTTCTGCCAGAAGCCAAACGTATTTCAATATATCAGTCTTTCCTTTCTTACGTTCTTGGTAAGATTATACTAACAAAACATATTTCCCCTTGTACAACTACGCTATATTTAAAAAAAAATCTACCTATGGATTTTCATAAAAGAAACGTATGCTGTGCTTTTTTTTCACTTCAGAATAAAGTTTTATAAAGGGAAAAAAAAATACATTATTTCCCCCCGTTAGCACAATGTTTTCTCTTTTTGCACAAACAGTAGTATATTAAATATTGTTCTGCATGTTGTTTTTTTCACTTAAGTATAGATCTTAGTGATGAAACGTTTTTTTGAGGATTGCTTAGAATTCCAGCGAATATATCGACTTATCATAAGAGAAATGTACACTAAAATCATTTAAATAAATATATCAGCTTGGCAAAGATCAAAAAAGCTAATAGGGACTTCCCTGGTGGTCCAGTGGTTCAGACTCCGCGCTCCCAATGCAAAGGGCCTGCGTTTGCTCCCTGGTCAGGGAACTAGATCCCGCACGCGGCAACGAAGATCCCGCATGCTGCAACTAAGACCTGGCGCAGCCAAATAAATAAATATTTTAAAAAGGCAGATAACTAATATATTTTCAAGGATATTAGGAAATAGAGACCCTCATGCATTGGTGGTAGAATATAAATTGATACATTCTATGGAGGGTAATTTATCAAATTAGAAATGCACATATTCCTTCATTCAGCAACTGAGTCAGGTTAAGCATATTTAATTCACTTGCGAGCCGTTTGTATTTCCTTTCCAGTGAACTATCTGTTCATGTCTTTCCCCATTTTTCTATTAGGTTATTACTGTTGTGTCTCCTTGATCTTTATAGATTAGGGAAATTCACCCTTTGTGAAAGGTGTTGCAATTTTATTCCAGTTTGTCATTTGCCTTTTGACTGATGCTGTTTTTCTTTCATGAAATTTATCTTATTTTATTTTATTATTTTTCAAAATTTTATTTATTTATTTATGTATTTATTGGCTGTGTTGGGTCTTTGTTGCTGTGTGTGGGCTTTCTCTAGCTGAGGCAAGTGGGGCCTATTTTTCCTTGCGCTGTGCAGACTTCTCTTGGCAGTGGCTTTTCTTGTTGCAGAGCATGGGCTCTAGGCTCTCGGGCTTCAGTAGTTGTGGCACATGGGCTCAGTAGTTGTGGCTCGCTGGCTCTAGAGCACAGGCTCAGTAGTTGTGGTGCAGGGGCTTAGTTGCTCCACGGCATGTGGGATCTTCCCGGACCAGGGCTCGAACCCGTGTCCCCTGCATTTGCAGGCAGATTCTTAACCACTGCACCACGAGGGAAGCCCCATGAAATTTATTTTAAATAGTTGCAATTATCAATCACACTAGGCCTTTCCTAGTGTGAGTTTTTAAAAAAATCTCACCTGATTTCTTCTAAAGTTTTATGATTTCTTTTTTTTAAGTGAAGAAACTACAATTATTTTTATTGAAAAATGTGAAAGTGAAATATTATATTTATTGCATTATTTTTCTTAATATCTTTTGGAGTATAATTGCTTTACAATGGTGTGTTAGTTTCTGCTTTTAACAAAGTGAATCAGCTATATGTATACATAAATCACCATATTCCCTCCCTCTTGCTTCTCCCTTCCACCCTCCCTATCCCACTCCTCTAGGGGGACACAAAGCACTGAGCTGATCTCCCTGTGCTATGCAGCTGCTTCCCACTAGCTATCTATTTTACATTTGGTAGTGTATATATGTCAGTGCTACTCTCTCACTTCGTCCCAGCTTACCTTTCCCCCTCCCCATGTCCTCAAGTCCATTCTCTATGTCTGTGTCTTTATTCCTGTCTTGCCCCTAGGTTCATGAGAACCTTTTTTTTTTTTTTAAGATTCCATATATATGTGTTAGCATATGGTATTTGTTTTTCTCTTTCTGACTTACTTCACTCTGTATGACAGACTCTAGGTCCATCCACCTCACTACAAAGAGTTCAATTTCGTTTCTATTTATGGCTGAGTAATATTCCATTGTATATATGTGCCACATCTTCTTTATCCATTCAACTGTCAATGAACACTTAGGTTGCTTCCATGTCCTGGCTATTGTAAATAGAGCTGCAATGAACATTGTGGTACATGTCTCTTCTTCAATTATGGTTTTCTCAGGGTATATGCCCAGTAGTGGGATTGCTGGGTCATATGGTAGTTCTACTTTTAGTTTTTTAAGGAACCTCCATACTGTTTTCCATAGTGGCAGTATCACTTTACTTTCCCACCAACAGTGCAAGAGGGTTCCCTTTTCTCCACACCCTCTCCAGCATTTACTGCTTGTAGATTTATAGATGATGGCCATTCTGACCAGTGTGAGGTGATACCTCATTGTAGTTTTGATTTGCATTTCTCTACTGATTAGTGATGTTAAGCATTCGTTCATGTGTTTGTTGGCAATCTGTATATCTTCTTTGGAGAAATGTCTATTTAGGTCTTCTGCCTGTTTTTGGATTGGGTTGTTTGTTTTTTGGATATTGAGCTTCATGAGCTGCTTGTAAATTTTGGAGATTGATCCTTTGTCAGTTGCTTCATTTGCAAATATTTTCTCCCATTCTGAGGGTTGTCTTTTGGTCTTGTTTCTGGTTTCCTTTGCTGTGCAAAAGCTTTGAAGTTTCATTAGGTCCCATTTGTTAATTTTTGTTTTTATTTCCATTTCTCTAGGAGGTGGGTCAAAAAGGATCTTGCCGTGATTTATGTCATAGAGTGTTCTGCTTATGTTTTCCTCTAAGAGTTTGATAGCGTCTGGCCTTACATTTAGGTCTTTAATCCACTTTGAGTTTTTTGTAGTATACAGTGTTAGGGAGTGTTCTAATTTCATTCTTTTACATGTAGCTGTCCAGTTTTCCCAGCACCACTTATTGAAGACCCTGTCTTTTCTCCATTGTATACTCTTGCCTCCTTTATCAAAGATAAGATGACCATATGTGTGTGGGTGTATCTCTGGGCTTTCTATCCTGTTCCACTGATTTTTATTTCTGTTTTTGTGCCAGTACCAACGATACTGTCTTGATTGTGTTTTCATTGTCATTTGTTTCTAGGTATTTTTGATTTCCTCTTTGATTTCTTCAATGATCTCTTGGTTATTTAGTAGTGTATTGTTTAGCCTCCATGTGCTTGTATTTTTTACGGTTTTATTTTCCTGTAATTGATATCTAGTCTCATAGTGCTGTGGTCAGAAAAGATACTTGATACAATTTCAATTTTCTTAAATTTACCAAGGCTTGATTTGTGACACAAGATATGATCTATCCTGGAGAATGTTCCATGAGCACTTGAGAAGAAAGTGTATTCTGTTGTTTTGGGATTAAATGTCTTATCAATATCAATTAAGCCCATCTTGTTTAATGTGTCATTTAAAGCTTGTGTTTCCTTATATATTTTCATTTTGGATGATCATTGGTGAAAGTGAGGTGTTAACGTCCCCTACTGTGATTGTGTTACTGTTGATTTCCCCTTTTATGGCTGTTAGCATTTGCCTTATGTATTGAGGTGCTCCTATGTTGGATGCATAAATATTTACAATTGTTATATCTTCATCTTGCACTGATCCCTTTATCATTATGTAGTGTCCTTCTTCTTCTCTTGTAATAATCTTTATTTTAAAGTCTATTTTGTCTGATATGAGAATTGCTACTCCTGCTTTCTTCTGATTTCCATTTGCATGCAACATCTTTTTCCATCCCCTCATTTTCAGTCTGTTTGTGTCCCTAGGTCTGAAGTGGGTCTCTTGTAGACAGCATATATATGGTTCTTGTTTCTGTATCCATTCAACCAGTCTATGTCTTTTGCTTGGAGCATTTAATTCATTTACTTTTAAAGTAATTATTGACATGTATGTTCCTTTTTCTTCTATTGTGTTTCCTGCCTAGAGAAGTTCCTTTAGCATTTGTTGTAAAGCTCGTTTGGTGGTGCTGAATTCTCTTAACTTGTGCTGTCTGTAAAGGTTTTAATTTCTCCATGGAATCTGAGTGAGATCCTTGCTGGGTAGAGTAATCTTGGTTGTAGGTTTTTCTCCTTCATTACTTTAAATATGTCCTGCCACTCCCTTCTGGCTTGCAGAGTTTCTGCTGAAAGAACAGCTGTTAACCTTATGGGGATCCCCTTGTATGTTATTTGTTGCTTTTCCCTTGCTGCTTTTAATATTTTTCTTTGTATTTAATTTTTGATAGTTTGATTAATATGTGTCGTGGCATGTTTCTCCTTGGATTTATCCTGTATGGGACTCTCTGTGCTTCCTGGACTTGATTATTTCCTTTCCCATGTTAGGGAAGGGAAGTTTTCAACTATAATCTCTTCAAATATTTTCTCAGACCCTTTCTTTTTCTATTCTTCTTCTGGGACCCCTAAATTCGAATGTTGGTGTGCTTAATGTTGTCCCAGAGGTCTCTGAGACTGTCCTCAATTCTTTCCATGCTTTTTTCTTTATTCTGCCCTGCAATAGTTATTTCCACTATTTTATCTTCCAGGTCACTTATCCATGCTTCTGCCTCAGTTATTCTGCTATTGATTCCTTCTAGAGAAATTTTAATTTCAGTTATTGTGTTGTTCATCATTGTTTGTTTGCACTTTAATTCTTCTATGCCCTCGTCAAACATTTCTTGTATTTCCTCCATTCTATTTCCAAGATTTTGGATCATCTTTACTATCATTACTCTGAATTCTTTTTCAGGTAGACTATTTCCTCTTCATTTGTTTGGTCTGGTGGGTTTTTACTTTGCTCCTTCATCTGCTGCATATTTCTCTGTCTTCTCATTTTGTTTAACTTACTGTGTTTGGGGTCTCTTTTTCGCAGGCTGCAGGTTCATAGTTCCCATTGTTTTTGGTGTCTGCCCCCAGTGCATGAGGCTGGTTCACTGGCTTGTGTAGGCTTCCTGGCGGAGGGGACTGGTGCCTGTGTTCTGGTGGGTGGGGCGGGATCTTGTCTTTCTGGTGGACAGGGCTGCATCCGGTGGTGTGTTTTGGGGTGTCTGAGAACTTAGTATGATTTTAGGCATTCTCTCTGCTAATGGGTGGGGTTGTGTTCCTGTCTTGCTAGTTGATTGGCATGGGGCATCTAGCACTGGAGATTGCTGGCCGTTGGGTGGAGCTGGGTCTTAGCATTGAGGTGGAGGTCTCTGGGAGAGCTCTCGCTGATTGACATTACGTGGGGCCAGGAGGACTCTGGAGATCCAGAGTTTCACTTTTTACATTTAAAACTTTGATTCATTAGATATTTATCCTTGTAAGGTGTGAAATACAATTTTATTCTTGTCTCAGATTTGTCTCCTATATCTTTCCCCATCTTGCTCACTGTGCTCCAGCCACTCTGACCTTTTGGCCAGTTCACCAAGTTCACTCCCTACACAGTCTTTTTGCAGTTGCTTTTTTTTTTTGTGATATTCTGCCTTTGGATCTTCCCAAGACATTCTAGTCTTAAACGTGTCTTCCTCAGAGAGGAATAACATAAAAAGTACTATCATGACATTGAACTGTCTTGAAATCTACCTATTTATGTTAATTCTGTTTGTCTCTGCTATTGTCAGTTACGTTTTTCCTATTGCTTAACTCCACAAGGCAGCCATTTTAAGCTTATTGCTAAATTCATTTTGGGTAAAATGGGAGACAGGGATTTGGGGACAACCCTGCTGCTCTGCCTCTAGGACAGAACATTAACGGAAAGGCGTTAAAGGATCAGATTGATTTGCCCTTTTTCTATATGTGCAAGATTACCACACCCTGGATTGAACATTAATCTTCAACATGAGATTTGAGAGTTTGTGAAATTATCAGAATCGAAGATGTTTTGGATACTAATTATTCATTAAAAGGTATGAGTAGCTTGATCTCACAGGATATTTTATATATAACAAAAACTGAATGACTGATCTTACAGCATTACAGTTAGATAGCATGAATATCTTACACATTTTAGGTAATCTAGTATTTTAGACAAAGATATTCTGACTTTGCATTGAACAAGAATTGACTTTGACCTATTCCCAGCCTCTTCGAAGGCCCTCACTCCTCCAAAAAAGCATTTCGGATTTTCGTATGAGCAATTGAGAACTGGGAGGGAACATCATACCATCGATTCCAACACCATCTTTATACAAATAGGGAAAGTAATAGGAGGGCAAAAAACCGGAACCCATTCAGAATTCATCTATGACATCACACTGACTCATCTATGACATCAGCAGGTGTTAACATTGTTAATCCGGTTAATTGAATTAACAGAAGGTGTGGAAGGCGAGCCCTTAGATTTGTTTTCCATTAAATGGATTAAAATGGATGGTAATCCTCATTCTTTTAAAGGTGAATTTCAATTAGTTTATTACAGGTGTGTCTATGAGGCCTTCCCAATTAAGGCTCCTCTCCTACCGGAAATGGGTCATTTAGCATTCCACTTTCAAGAGAGTACGTCCCATAAAATACCATCAAACTTTGTTGAAAAGTCTTTTTTTAAAAATTAATTTAAACAGTTTAGACTTTATGAACGAGCCCATGTTCATTTGCGTGTTCAATTTCCCAACTGCAAAACGTTACTGAGCATTTTACGACCGTGTCACACAATCCTCCCTGCAGCCGGGCGAGAAATACAGGAGTCGGTTTAGGAACGGGAGGCCTGTGGGAGTCAACGTCGCGCTTTGCGCAGGGAAGCCGCAGGGCGAGTCCGGCTGGAGTTAGCCATTTCCTTTCTTCCCCGATACTTCGGGCTGCGGGGGTGCTGGCCGGGCATACACCGAGGCTGGTCCCTGCGTCCCTCTACCCTTTCCCCGCATCCGCCTTGACTAACCAGCTGACAACCCCAACTCTCTGAAAGCGAGAGCGGGAGGCGACCGGCGCCATAGCCAGATCCGTCCCAGGCACATCTCCGACGCTCGCCTTTGGGCGAGCCCCAAACGCGCCTCTGGTTTCCAGGTGCGAATAGGAAGCTTCTCCGGAAACCCCAGACCCCTCCCCTTTAGGAAGGGCGCAGACGGCGTCTCTGTTTCCAAGGAAACCGGTCTTGCCATGACGTCACTTCCGCTGACCTGTCTGGACTCCAGGCTGTTGGGAGGAAAAGAGGAAAACTGAGCCACAGCCACGACGGTGGATGTGAGCGTCTCCTGTCTGCGCATGCGCCCGCTCAGCGGCCTGCTTCTATTTATGTGGGGGATCCAACATGGCGGCCGCAACGATCCTGGCGATGGCGGTGGAGCCCATCAGAACATAGTGGCGGGGAAGGGGGGACAGTCCGCACTCACGGTGGCGTCGGCGGCGACGGCTGAGGGTGGTGGAGGGAAGAAAAGCGACGGAGAGCAAAAGGAAGGGCAGGCAGGCAAACAACTCGGCGTAGAACCGAGCGCCGGCTTGAGCGAAGGCAGAGGGCCAGAACAGTGGGGATGGCGGAGCCACGCAGAGTAGCGTTTATTAGCCTGTCACCGGTGAGGCGGCGCGAGGCCGAGTTCCCGGGGGCCGAACGCGAGCCCGACTACCCTCGCG
>NW_020173036.1:1229357-1238415 GCF_003031525.2 Neophocaena asiaeorientalis asiaeorientalis | reverse complement strand
GGAGCCGCAGCCGTACCGCGAGCCGGCCCGGGCGGAGCAGTCGGCCCCGCGGGAGGTTGCCCCCCGGTCGGACGCGCAGCCCCCGCCGCGGGAGAAGGCGCTCCCCCAGCGCGAGGTCAGCCGCGCCGAGCCGCCCATGTCGCTGCAGCGCGAGCCCCCTAGGCCCGAGCCGCCGCCGCCGCCGCCGCTCCCGCAGTTGCACTTGCAGCCGCCTCCGCCGCGGGAGTCGGCTTCCCGGGCCGAGCCGCAGCAGAGGCCGTCGAAGGAGACAGTGCGCCTGGAGCTGGTGCTCAAGGATCCCACCGACGAGAGCTGCGTGGAGTTCAGCTACCCGGAGCTGTTGCTGTGCGGAGAACAACGGGTACAGAAGATCCCTCCCTCATCCCCCAGACCCCGGGAGCCTCAGGACCCGTCCGCCTCCCCCAGTGGTTTGTCCCTCCCGAAGCCCACCTTGCGTGTCTCGGGTTGCCCCAGGGGGTGGCTGGAGGGGGCAGGGGCCGAGCGGGTGGACGGGCGGTTGGTGCTGTTTTCCTCTGGTCCCCAGTGTTGGCCGAGGCTCCCACCCGGCTCCACCAACCCCCCCCTCGCCACCGCCATCGTACGCCCGCTCCAAACGCTGTTCCAAGCCGGCTTCCCTCTGCACCTTTCGAAACCTCAGGTTTCCTCTCGGCTTCCCACAAAGAATCTGGGGGCCCTGCACGTTGCGTTGTTGGGTTTTGCTTGCGGAGCTCCAGTTGGGGGACACGCCCCCCAGTCTGAAGCAGAGAGATTGTGTAACCTCTCCAGTATCATCCTTACCTTCATCGCTGTTGTGCTGGGCGCTGAGATGTGCTTCTGAGCGTGGGGTATTTATCTTAATTGAAAGGGGATTTAAAAGTAATCTAAACATTTTCAGAGTAAGGATTCCACTTTAGGATTGGAGGTTACGTGGGTTAGTTATCTGGTTCCTTATTTTTCGCTCTCGTGTTGATATTGGTAAACCTTTTTAGCTTTGTTTTCTCTAGTGTTCATACAATAATTGAACGGGAGGGTGTCTCGTTGCATTTGGTGCCTACCATCATATCCTTGTTTGAGTACATATCATTAGTTTATTGGTCCTACTTGGAGAATATTGCACTTGGTCATTGTAATTTTTGGAGAGTGATGAAAAAAACTTAGCTTTGAATTTCTAAAAACTTTATTGAAAATATATAGGTATGCCTTTGGTGGAACTGGTGAACAATGGAGATAGGAGAGAGGTTCGTTGGTAACTAATTTTTATTGTTGGTTGGTGATGTTCAGAAGTAAACTAGAAAGGGAAATGGTAGAGTAACAATAATAAGAGAACAGTTTCCTCTGTTGTTTAGAGACTATGCTCTTTATTAGGTTTTGCTTTAGCACAGGTCTAATGGACTCCAGAAGTCACTTGTTTTATTTTCATCCTCAATTATCTTTATAGTTGAAATGAATACCTTAGTTTAAAAATATCATACTAAACAACGTCACTAGATTTTGTTTATTGTAAGGCCAACTAATCTTTTGATCATTATTTACAAATACTGCTGTGTGGTCAAACCAAAATGAATTGTTAAGGATAGAGATCATTTTGGTCATTTCCACATAACATTTTGCGCTTTAGATTCACTTTAGTGCCCCTGTCATTTATAAAGTGATGCCATTTTTTTCCCCAAAAGATTTTTGCGAATACTGGATTGGAGCATTTTTCAAAAAACTGTACTATATTTGCTCTTTTAATCTATGTAGACTTGCAGTTTTACTTCCTAATCTACATCATAAGTTACAGGTGATTATATTTGGGAAAAATGCATAGTAATGGCTAACATTTACTGATTTCTTACAATGTGCTAGACACAGTTCTAAGTGTGGTACATGGCTTGTGGAATTTAGTCCAGCAGAGCTCCATGAGACGGATACATTTATCCACATTTTGCAAATAAGGAGGCTGGTGTACAAAGTGCTCATATGTATCTTATTAATACTTTTTTCCATGCTAGTACCAATTGTTAGTAAAACAGAATTCTTACAATTAACTCATATAGTTTAAATTTAGAAAGTCCTGCCGAAATGAACTGAAATAAGAGTTATAGTAGATATACAAAGACCTCTGTTATGACCCTCTTTATGCTGTAATATTGATACTACGATAAACTAATAATAGATATGTATCTTTTAATTATAAGTATAAAGTTAATTTTGATACCCTATCATATTAACTTGATAAAATCAGAATTAATAGTTTCATGTAATAGAAAGGTGAATAATTCAGTTTAATTTTTCTGTTTACACTATCAGTTGGGGGTATTTTAGTCCAGATTTCTTGTACATTCAGCCATATATCATTTGTCATATTCCACTGAACCAAAAAATCCATTGCTTATACAGTGTACCTTTGCAACAAAGATTTGTCAGATTTTCCTATGATTACTCCCAGTGAACATATTTATTGCATAAGAAAGTGTAGAAAACACCTTTCTAAATGAAGTTGTCACGTTTCCATGAAAGGAAATCCTAGGAAGAGAAACCATCAAAACCAAAATGTAAGCAATAGAATTGATCTGCAAAGTGGTGATTCCCAAATTTGCCCTCAGGAGGAGTCCAGTTTATTTTTAGTGATGTTGTAATATTTTCAAAATAGTTTTAATTTTAAGTTATTGTAATTGAATGACATACTATGTAGCAGGGTTAGAGTAGAAAGGGGAGGAAAAGAGATCTTGTAAAATTAAAAGAAGAAAAGTTTCTAAGATTTTGAAATAGCCATCTGTCACCCAATAAGATTTTACTTGATAGGTGTAAGTATAAAATAATCTGTTACATGTGAATACCATCTGTACTAGGGTGAATTTAAATCATCCCCCTTTGTAAATACGAAATGAACAGTAAAACCCCAATTAACCTAATGCAGTTAGAAATTTTTCTAAACTTACTTCTTATTAATACGGAAAAACACGATTAAATGAGCGTGTGTTGGCAAAATATGGAAAACAAAACCTCGTCTAGGTTGTCAGGACACAGGTTAGCTAAACCCTTAACCTTGTTATCTGTAGAGTATTGATCCTTGATTGAGGCTGAGACATTGCAATCATCTCTATCCTGAAAGATTAATTTGTTCACCATTTCTGGCTAAGGGGAATTCATACACAAGAAATTCTTTTTTAACTCTTAGTAAACCAGAAAATCACTTAACCAGAAAACATCTTCCTATAAACATGATTAATTGAACATTCAGTATAAAAAGAAAATAAATGATTATAGTGTTAATGTGATTATATTGTTACCAGAGAATTCTATGATATTCCATTGCTTGTCATACTGCATGTTTCGGATAACATATACGAAAGCTCTCCTGAAAATGATGTTAATGAGTTAACATCAAGAGACAGAATCATTGGGTCACTTTTGCCTGTGGGTGGTTGGTAATTTTGATATTTACTAATTGTCAGATCTTTTCACCTGAAAAACGTAAAGCTTACTTAGAGCCTTGATTGTGGATAAGCGTTACTTCTTAACTGTGAAAGAAAGGTGACTCAGTTTTCTTAAGTTTATTTTTATAGACTAGCAAGGGTAAATAAGAGATTTACTTTTGCTGCCTATATAAAGTCTACATAAAATAGTTCAGAATGGTGTATAAGGTGATTCTTATTTAAAATATATATTCATGTATTTATATTTGCACATATAAAATGGGTCAGACCAGTAGTAAGACCTAGTATTTGGACTTCATAGTGACATGAAGGAAACTGTTTATAATGGCAAGCAAGTCATGGTGGTTGTTTACTCTGCTTAACTTTAGTCTCAAGTTAAGGCTATGCCCTGAATATGCCTAGTACTTCTTATTTCATCACCAGTCTATTTCTGCTAGTTTGTTTCCTTTCAGGTCATATTTATATTTTCCATTGGTAACTCCTATTGGGATAAAAGATTCTATAAATATATTACTTATTACAATAGATAATTTAAAAAATTGATTCAAAAATTCCTTTAAGCTTTAAGATGTATCCTTTAATTCTAATGCCCTAGGTATGATGAATTGTTTTGTATTCATTATGTCCATATTTTTCTGTCACATTTTTAGATTAATCATGTCTCAGCCTTAATAGCCAGGATCATGTATCTCAGTTTCAAACTGTGCAAATCTTCATCCCTTCTGCATTTTTTCTTGCCCTTCAGGGCAAATCTGTATCTAATATTTCAGCTGTGATATATTTTCATTTTAAATTACTGCTTGAAGATGCTACATCAGTAATAGCATCTAGCCTTTTTTTTAAATGAACTTCTTAGTTCATAATTAGATGAAAATAGCATTTTTATCCACATGTAGCTCCTTGTTTTGGGTTTTTTGTATATTGAAATATATGTGTGTGTGTGTATATATGTATATCTATGAAATGTGTCCGTGAAAACAGTAAAGGATGTGATGTATCTTTTTGTTTGTTTTGGTCAATAGATGGTAAATGTGGGATCCTAGCTCTGTGTGTGTGTTTGTTTTTTTTTTAATTTATTTTTTATAAATGTATTTTATTTATTTATTTATTTTTGACTGCGTTGGGTCTTTGTTGCAGTGCGCGGTCTTTCTCTAGTTGTGGCGAGCGGGGCTACTCTTCATTGCGGTGCGTGGGCTTCTCATTGCGGTGGCTTCTCTTGTTGTAGAGCATGGGCTCTAGGTGCACGGGCTTCAGTAGTTGTGGCACACAGGCTCAGTAGTTGTGGCTTGCGGGCTCTAGAGCGCAGGCTCAGGAGTTGTGGCGCACGGGCTTAGTTGCTCCATGGCATGTGGGATCTCCCCGGACCAGGGCTTGAACCCGTGTCCCCTGCATTGGCAGGGGGATTCTTAACCACTTTGCCACCAGGGGAGCCCTTGTTTGTGTGTGTTTTAAACCATGCATTATAGTAGATTTTCACTCTCCTTGCTAGAAAGAAGCTATGATAATATAATCTGTTTGTAGCTATTGAACTTTTGTGCTTTGTTTACAAGTCGTATGTATTTTCTGAATGGATTTTCATTGACAGGTTGTAGGTGATACAGAGGTGGTCAATGCTAAGTCTCAGCAAAAAGCTGTAGCAGCTACAGATACTCCAGTGCTAACTCAGGGCAGATGATTAAATGTTGATTGTAATAACCTAGATTCCAATAACCTTTTAGAAGCATTGTCTGACCAAAGTGGTTAATCTTTGTTGGGAAGATCTCAAACTAGAGTTATAGGTGGGATTTTCATGTTTACCTAATTTTCTTGGGTTCTTTGGCCTTTTTATTTTTGGTGGGGTAACCATAGATCATTTTGTGGGTGAAGACAGTTTGAATTGTTGAGTTCTTAACCACCAAAAAACTTTAAAATGTGTAAGAGTTCATTAAAACTGCAAATATTTTTGCTATAAACCAACATTTCATTCTATTTCCTTTTGTTTTACTGTTGAATTTTTTGTTTTCTAATTTTAAAAAAATTTAATTTTTTAAATGAAGTGTAGTTGATTTACAGTGTTATATTAGTTTCCTTTTTAGTGACTTTTTTATTAAAAAAATTTTTTTTCAATTTATTTATTTATTTTTGGCTGTGTTGGGTCTTCGTTGCTGCGCGCGGGCTTTCTCTAGTTGCGGCGAGTGGGGACTGCTCTTTGTTGCAGTGCGCGGGCTTCTCATTGCAGTGGCTTCTCTTGTTGCAGAGCACGGGATCTAGGTGTGGGGGCTTCAGTAGTTGTGGCTCACGGGCTCTAGAGCACAGGTTCAGTAGTTGTGGCGCACGGGCTTCGTTGCTCCGCAGCATGTGGAATCGTCCCGGATCAGGGCTCGAACCCATGTCGCCTGCATTGGCAGGTGGATTCTTAACGACTGTGCCACCAGGGAAGTCCCTTTTTAGTTACTTTTTGTGTGTGTGTGTGTGTGTGTGGTGCGTGCGCCTCTCACTGCCGTGGCCTCTCCTGTTGCGGAGCACAGTCTCCGGATGCGCAGGCCTAGCGGCCATGGCTCACGGGCCCAGCCGCTCCGCAGCACGTGGGATCCTCCCGGACCGGGGCACGAACCCATGTCCCCTGCATCGGCAGGCGGACTCTCAACCACTGTGCCACCAGGGAAGCCCTTTAGTTACTTTTTAATGCTTCTAACTTTGTTAATATTTGGAAAAATTGACTCATGTTTTAAATTTAGATATATTCAACTCTGGTTGAAGTAATACTAATACTTCTATTTCTTTTACCATTCACTTTGAAGCAGAAGAAGCCCGTTTACATGGAAGACCCGTTCAATGATGATCATCAAGAGAGGCAAGAAGTGGAAATGTTGGCTAAGAAGTTTGAAATGAAATATGTAAGTATAATAAACTTTTCACGTAGGTAATTTTATCCTGTTGGCCTATTTTTTTTTTCTCTGGCAGTTTGGGAGGGCTGATAGCATCCATTGCTCACATTATCTTGTTCTAACAGATTGAACCCCAATAAATGGTTAGCTGGTCCTATAAAGATTCTGATAGGTTTGTGATGGCTGTAATAGTAGCTGTCATTTATTGTACTCCTTCTAGAGTTCAGGCAGTTTGCTTATCATCAATATCTCCAATCCTTATAACAACACTCCAAGGTAAGTAATATGGACCACATTTTACAGATGAAGAAACAGGCTCTGAGCTTAAGGTTGAATAACTGATCCAAGGTCACACAATGGCAAGAATGAGGCTGCATGTCCAGGTCTGTCTAGCTCTAATTCTTTGCTCTTTCCACTGCCATTGAGAACACTTTTAATTCCTTTGGTGTAGTAGTTCTCAAGCCTTCCTGCTTCTTAAGAGTTTAAGAGAATGCATGTGTGTACTTCTAGGCCACTGGGTTCAGGATCAATCAGAAGCAGCATGAAATTTCTTTATAAGTATCTTGTCTACCTTAAAATTCATGTGCATTTTATATTCTTTGCCACAGTAGATTGGTGTTTGTTTTAATATAAAAATAAATTTGAATTACCTGATTGTAAAGTTGCTTAATGTTATTCTCAATTTTTCTAGTATAATTGACTTTGTTGGAAGATCCCCCCTATCCCCTCCCCATTTTTATCTTATGGCTTTAACTGCCCTTTGTCTCTGCTAAAACATGACCCAGGAGAAGCAAGACCTTACCCTTTGTGGTTCCCCTGTGAGCATTGAAAAGTATCTCACAGAGATAGGATATCAGCTCACACTGGCTCTGTCATTCATGTTATCTTCAAAATGCAGCTACGGTCTTGGTGGACACTTGTTGGCTCTTTGCGGTAATGAAGAAACAGTTTGGGGGATGGAGAAAATACATGAGAATATTTTGAAATATGGGTCAGGTTCTAGGCCATACTTTGCCAGCTACTAGTTGTGTCCGTTGGTGAGGTTATTTAACCTCTTTGGGCCATAGTTTTCTTATCTGTAAATTGAGATGTTCAGGTTTTTCACAGCCCCTTGTGGCTCTGTATTCTTTGGCTGTATAATATCTTTAGGGGTGGACTAATGGGTGTTTCCATGGAAGAAATAGCCAAAGTTGTTACATTTGTAGTGTTAATTATAATACGGTGTCCTCAGATTATAAATCCTGAAATAACTGTCTAAACTTTTTATACAGATTAATACATTGGTTAAATTTAATGTTTTAACCAGGTAGTACATTTACATGGTTCAAATTCAAAAATGAAAAAAAATATAGAGTGAAAAATCTTCCTTTTATTCTACTGTCCACCCACCTAATTTCACTTCCTAGAGGCAAGTAATATTCTTGGGTGTCCTTCCAGAGATATTTTATGTGTATCTCTCTATATACATTATTCCTCCCCCTACCCCACACCTCTTTTTACACATATTACAGAATGCATTACATGGTTCTGCTCTTTGCTTTTTTCATTTACTATATCTTGGAGATTTTTTTTCATATCAGGACAAAGAGAGCTTTCTGTCTCTCATTTTTAAGGCTACACGGTATTCCACTGTATGGACATATCACAGTTTATTTAACTAGTCCCGACATAATTTCAGTTGTTTCCAAAAATTTACCTTTCTAATAGTACTGCAGTAAATTACTTAGTAGCATGCCATTTCATACATTTTCAAGTTTATCTTCAGACCGGATTCCTAGAAGGGGAATTTTTAGGTCAAAAGATTTATGCATTTATAGTTTCGGTATATACAGTATTATCAAAACCAGTTTCTACTCCCTCCAACACTATATTAGAGTGGCTTTTTTCCCCATGGGTTATAACACCAAGGATTAGATTGCCCTTTGCAAGTGGAAAATTCCTAGCATATCCTGTAAGTAATGTACCTCATGGTTAGCATTAAATCTTATTGGGAAGCTTTTGGATAGTTCTTGGCATAGAAAAACCAGTGTTCTGAAGAAGTTGGTTGATGTGTAAAGTTGTTTCAAATAACTGGGATATATCCAAGCACTGTCATTGTGCAGGGATAAAATGTTATTCTTGTTATAATCCAAATTAATGGGCTGTATTTCTTCTCTAGATTTTTGTTTTGGCTACTGACTCTCTTATTTCCATTTAAGTAGAGATTTAAAATGTCCTACCTCATGAAGGCTTTATGTGCATAAACCTAAAAGCATGCCATGAATATTATATCCATGAATGTTAAATATGCATATTCTAACAAATTATTTGGAACGTTTGAAGAAAATCATTAGGCTAAAGGTGACCTGGGGGAAGGTATCTTGCCAGCTCTAGGCTCTAGGCTTCACAAAAGATCACTCTTAAACAACAAAGATTTTTATTGGTGTTCAGGCATATCATATACAGACATCTATATGTATATTTATACATATATGTTGTATATTTATTTATACAAACACTATATATATATATTTTTTAAGTAAAAGAAAATCTTTTAGATATTTGCAAAATATTAACCCACCAAAGTTAGATTTCTCCTTTTGCAGATGACAAAAAGATGACTTAGTTCTTTGAGGTTTATAAAACACAGATAAAACTTGTATCCCTAGCTACCTTTTCTTCTTACTTTTTTTCCCTTCATAATATAACTTAGATGTCCTTGTCATTATTTCTTTTTTTTTTTTTTTTAAATTTTTTTTTAATTTTTGGCTGGGTTGGGTCTTTGTTGCT